>NW_006800113.1:1071282-1202850 GCF_000485575.1 Poecilia formosa
CGATATAAGTGTTGATAATTATTGGTTCATTTTTTTTTTGTTTTAAATATCTAAGATTCTGCTAAACTGGTGGCTGTTTTTATTCACAGTTTTTACTCCACGCTGTTCTTTGGTTTTAGGCAGTTATAAAAAAGCTGAAACTTGTTATTGATTTGTTATTGGTCCCGTCTCTGTCCAGGTGTTTGTAGCGAACCCCAACAAGACGCAGCCCATCGCCGACATCCTACTGAAGAACCAGACCAAACTAATTGACTTCTTAAGCAACTTCCAGAAGGACCGCACAGACGACGAGCAGTTCAACGACGAGAAGACGTACCTTATCAAACAGATCAGGGATCTGAAAAAACCAGCCTCCTAGAAGAAACCCTCCGATCCCACCCAGCTTTTTATTAATAGGAAGGCGTAGAAAATAGAAAAAAAAAAAAAAAACACATTAACAATAATGGTTGTACTATTTAAAAAGATTATTTCTGTTTGTTGGTAAAAGTAGCTCACAATCAATGATCTAACTTTTGTAAATTTATTTTTTTTATTTAGAAAATCTTTTTTGTTTTCATGTGTAGCATGTAGCTCAATGTGTTGGAAGCATCTGATTTGCTTTGTTAAACGAACCAGCAGGGGGGGAAAAAGAAAAAAAAGACGACTTGGGCTAAAAATGCTTTCTCCTTCCGCCGCTTCTTAAAGGTGAAATTTGCAATCATGTGAAGTTGCTGCAAATCGCCAAAATCTTGAAGGATGTTTTTTTTTTGTTGTTGTTTTTGTTTTTCTGACAAAGAGATTCTTGATGGAAGATGTTAGCAGAGTATGGAGTGAAAATAGTCTCAAAATACCTGTGCGCGTGTAATACTGGATTTGTAATCCATGTAAGCATCTTTGTGTGTAACTTTGGAGATTTGTATCTGTGAAACATGATTTGTAAACCGTAAAAAGAAAATTTGTGCATAACTCTGGGTACTTGTAAATATGTGGTCAAATGCATACACAAATATGAAGAAATTACGAATATAAAATAAAAGTACACACACGCAATTACAATTTCTACAAATGTAAAATTTCTACGCACAAATTTTTTTTAACTACAACCTCACAAATCTGATAAATACGAATTCAAACCTTTGCCTACGAGTAGCCTGATGCACACAGACAAAACTGCATTTACGCACAGATCCGGTTACGACTGCACAAGGATTTTTGAGACTCATTTCACTCTTCAGACAGCCTCAAATGAGTGCGTAAGTGATGTGTTTAAATGCTGGCGGAAAGCTGGATCATATGAGTTTTGCTCAGTCTGTTGTTTTCATCCTCTGAACGTTTGTCACTGTGCTTGTGCCAAAGTGGCAATGAGGTTATTTCGTTGGGAAACGGAATATTTCAGTACTTCTTTATCCACCTTATTCCTAGCCTCCATGAGGCTTTGCCTGATTTATGGGCACGACTTCTGCCGCAAACTGGAACCGCCATTTGTTTACATGTTGCAAGTCGCTAACCGGCTTTTGTCAGAGGTTTTAGGCTATAAAATATGTACCATCACAGCTTAAACATGGTAATATTGTTTTACCGCTACCTATAGCTATTGCAAGGAGGAATAGCGACATGAAGAAATGGCCGCAAATAACCCGCATTAGCATATTTAGCTACTTCACTAAGTATATCTCCACTTATAAGGTTGAACTGAAGGGGAGATTGTTTAATGGTGACAACAGTACAAAAGAAACTTTAGTAATTTATGCATGTTTTTGTGTGTTCCACTAAAATCTAAGTAGGATTTTAGAGTCCTCCCCCCGCGCCCCCTGCCCCAGCCTCCAGGTTCTGCGTTACGGCCCTGCGTTTGCTGTCACAGCGCATCGCGCTGCGGCTCCACAACTCAGATGCACAGATTTGTGACGCTCATCTTAATATTAATGATTATAATGGCGTTTAGTTGCGCAACTTCACGGACACGTTCATTCGTGTCTGTTTTCATGTTTATTGCGATGTTCATAATAGTCTCGATGTTTGCAATTTGTTGTAGCGCAACGTCAGTACATCACTAGCAGCCACAATCTAAACTTAGAGTACAGCTACGAACAGCACAACAGTAACCCCCCCCCCCCCCCCAAAAAAAAAGCCTCCCAGGAATAAGGTGGATAATACTCCAGAATTGTTTATAGACATATTGTGCATTTTTGAGCGGAACAGATGAGATTACATTGTTTAAAATCTATTGTTAATCTCTTTATATTGAATAAATTAAAAAAAAAATACTTATTTAACCCCGCATGGCGTTGCAAACCACATATTTGGACCTCATGTTGCTTCCTTATTTTAATTTTTGGAGGGCATGATTTAAAGTATAGCCAGGCATATTTTTGCCCAAAATGAAGAGGTATTGAAGTTTATGTGACCTTTTACTTGGAAGAGCAGCAGTCCTTTTATGAAGCAGAGTTGCATCCTACTGCATTGTTAGGATGCTTTTGTTGGCAGGAGCAATTTATCCAGAGAAACAGGGTCCAAGTCCAAACACAAATCTTATTTTTGGCTCCATTAAAGAAACATGTATACCTTTGCAGGGAATTAGAACCATGCAGGAACACTGTCTCATATAATATTGAGCTTTTGCAGTTTTGACTGTGCAAGCCACAGGAAAATGCTTATCGACAGTCACTAGCGCTTTATTCACCCCGTCGCACTCAAAAACGCACATGATATTATATAATAAGATTAAGATTATTTTAAAATTAGCAATAATAAGAATTATATAAACAAGTTTTTAATTTTGTAAGTTAGCAAAACTTATCTTCTGCATGTTTTAGTTCTGTCTCTCTCTGGTGGTAGTAACAATCTCCTCAGCCTGTCGATGTTCTTCTTTGGTCTTCTAATGAGCCATTATTTGATCCAGGTGTGTTAAACCAGGGAGAGAACTAAAACATGCAGGACCTTGAGGACCAACTTTGGGCACCACTGTTCTAGTTTAGGACTTATCTTCTAGCCATTTTTTGTCGCAAAAAAGGACTAAATCCTTCAGGGAGAGAGAAAAGAAATGAAGAATAGAAAAAGCCAACATAAAGGTATGTTTGAATGTGTCTTGGTAATGTAATGTTTATCAGAAAGATTTGCGGAGCTGCTAATAGAAACTTAGCTTGATAGCGACCTTGACCGGTCCAGCTCAACAACCAAACTTTTATGCTACAATGTTTGTATTCGTGTGAAACTGAGCTTTAACTTTAAATTAGTTAATTCTCATGGTTGGCTCTGTATATTACTGGGGTTCAAAACGGCGTGTTTGATAACGTTTAATAACAATTAACTTCTTAATGTTTGACATTGTCTAGCTAAGAAGTTTCTTTCATCAGGCTACATGGCTATTGCATTAATATATCAAATGAGCTACTGTAAGATGTAATTGGCGATATTATTTTGTTGCTGAGCATGATAATCTATGTATCTAAAACAAACATTACTTTTACATCAACTTATAAGTTATGTAAAACTTCTCCAATTAAAATTGTTTGAAGGCTCAGACTAAGCCCACATTCTCAGATGAGAAAGACTTCTGATATAAATTACATTTTAACTATTGTAATTGCAACTAAAAGAAATTAATTTAATCAAAGAATGTCATATGTGTGTATGTATTCCATCTTAAGTTGGGGTGCACTGGTTGCAGTTTTCTGGCTGATGACCGATCTTGTTTTTGGCCGATACCAATTTTTTTTGTTGTCTGAAATGTCGCCAAATGTAGCAAGAAAGTTGCTGAGTTGGCAATAGTAGGGTCACTACTGTTAAGTGCAAACGTGCAGACATGACCTGGTGGGCCGGTCTGTCAGTCAAACCTCTCTCTGCAGAGCAAAAGAGGACGGTGGCTAACTTTTATACCTTTGTTCAGGTAGATAAAATCAGTGGATAAAATTGGCTTCACATATCGGCCAATCACCAATCCCCCAAAGTTAAGGTAATTGGCACTAATAACTCGACCAATAAAAAAACCTTTAGAGAATTGAATATGAAGAAGGAATTTATTTTTTCAGGAGTGAGTCGAAGCATACATCCAGCTCAACAAAAGAAAGACTTCATAAACATTTTCCACAGCCCACTTCAGCAGCTGAAGTGGGCTGTGGAAGATGTTCACTGTGGACAGCTCATACCTAATATATTTTACGCTCTAACTGAATCAAAAATGTTGCGACAAAGTACTTGTTTGTTGTATTTTTAAAGCACAGTATTTGAAGAAAGTTAGATACCATGTCCTGTTTTTTTTTTTTCTTTCTTTCTTTTTAATGTCGCAAAAGCCAACTCGGGAAAAGTTTCAACAATGGTGTGTAGACTTTTGAGAGTAACTCTACACAAATTGAAATATTTTAAGCATTTATTTCTTTTATTTGTGATCAGAGGTGGACCGAGCCTGCTTGGTCTGCCTCCTTCTCATATGTCGCCTGCATCAGAAACCGTTTGTGAGTTACAGCTGAAGAAAACCCAAAATTCAAAATTCGAATACATTTCAAATAATTTAACAATTTATTTGAAATATTAAATATTATAGAATGCACAACAATGACTTGTGGCTTACCAGAAAAGATAATTTTAAGCTTACTGCATAAATAGAAATAATAAAACTACTTTATCTTCATTACCTGTGTAACAGGAAGGTGAGGAGAAAGAGAAGTGGAAGACAATCAGGGGTCTGGGATTAAACCCGAGGACTAATTTTGGGAGAAAGTGAATTTTGGGTTTTCATTAACTGTAAACCACAGTAATCAAAATAAAGATAGGGAGATATAAAGAGATAAATGCTTGAAATCTTTAACCAACAGAATGAGTTTTACATTTTGAACAAAATTAACTTTTTTGTACCGAGACATAATTTTACAAGTTGTAAACTAAAAGGCAAAAAGGTTCAAACAAATCACAATGAAATCCCTTTCTTTACAAATTTTTCTTTACATATCAATGTGGCACTTTGGTTTCACAAAGCTTTTTTATCTTTTCAGTTACAAAACTGGTGTCACTGGTGTCTTCAAACTTTGAAAGTCACATCTGTTTACACTGAGCTTCTTTGTCTGAACCACGGACAAAAATACACACAGCAAGGGATTAAAACAGAAAATAAACTTAACGTATTTAGATATTCTGTAGTAAACTGTCAAATAAAAACATCTGGAAATGGTGCAATCTGCATTCCTTTAAATTTTAGTCAAGTCTCTGTCAACAAGTCTCGCCACATTTAGCATCCATTCTCAACAGCTTAGTCCTCTCATATGGAAATATAAAACAATTTCACTTTATATCACTTCTTATATTTATGACTCTAACTCTTCATGTTGCTGAGGTTACTACATTGTCCCAGATGTTCAAATAAATTGTAAAATTGTTCGTACATCTGCCCCCTTACAGGTTTCTTCTGTTTTTGTTTTCTTGACACTGAAAATTTTTAACTGAAGCATTTAACGTTAGACAGGAATAACCTAAGTAAAAATATTTGCCATTTGGAGAAAATATTTTGCGGGCTGATGAGAAAAAAAAAAAGAGGATATTTTCAGTGGACTACCAAACCTGGTGGTGGTAGATGTTATCTTAGCTTGATATGATCTGAAACATTGAAGTGTGACAAACAAAGCAAGAAACATGAAATCTGTAGAGGAAGAAATACTTTTTGTAGTAGTGCAGATTTTACCATCAGCAAATTATTCGCCCCTCGTATAACGTCTGTGGAGTTGAGCTCATGAACAGGCCAGTCCATCCTTTACGAACGTTCAGCTGCCAGAAGGCAAACTCTTAGTGTTCTCGGTGCACAGCTTCTTATTTCCGTACTCCTGCTCAGTCTGCCGGCTGTGCTTCCGAATACAACCATCTAGAGAAACGACGAGGTCACAGTGTTTCACGTAAAAACATAAAACGCAGTTAAAGAGAATAAAAGCACAAGGACAGAGAGCTGTAACTTACTTGCGACATGAGAAGACGGTTCAGGAGGAATAGAAGGGTTCCTTTGCCACTGTGAGAAAATAAACATGTCTTACTTTACTCCTTAAAGCGACAGTATGAAAAATAGTTTTGTACATATTGTGACAGAAAAGATAATCTGTGAAAAATCTCCTTGCACTAACCGCACAAATACACCACTCAGTCAGAAACAACCAATCAGAACCAGGAGGTGGGCCTTAGTGCTGTCAATCATGCTTGTGTTGGAAAAATAAATATTAATTCTCTCTGATGCTAACTTACAACAAACTTTCTGATGTCCTCCAGGGTGCTGAATCTCAGGTAGGAAATGTCCCCCTTGTCTTTGTCCCTGTCCTGGTCTGAGGTGTAGATGTGTGTAATTCCAGCCCCTCTTATCAAAGGGATACACTCGTCACACGGACATTTGGTCAGAAACATCATGGTTAGCTCCTCTGGTTTGACGTCTCGCGTCCTGAAAACACAGACAGAGGAGACATCCGTCAGTCAAGAGAGACAAATGAGACTTGACAGGCAGGTGTTGTTAAACGAGCTGACCTGAAGGTGAGGGCGTTCTGTTCTGCGTGGATGATGTATCTGTATTTGCGTCTCTGACGGTCCTCCTGTGTACAGTCCATTTGGGGGTACTCTGCGTACTCTGAGCCTGCAGGGTAGGCATTGTACCCGCAACCCACCAAATCCAGGCAGCCTGTTCCTCGACAGCCAGCCTGAGATGAGGGAGGTCAAGATATATATATATATATATATATATATATATATATATATATATATATATATATATATTTGTGATTGGAGTATCCCTTATTTTTAGGAACTGGTTTACAGACAGATTGAAATTCAGTATAAGGTCGCCACCTGCTAGAACACGACATAGCAATCACTCAAGAATTAGTCAGGACACTTGAATTATCTGCTTCATACCATTGCACTATGAACTGTAAAAACTGAACAAAAAAACAATTAAATAATAATTAATTCCAATTTAGAGTTCCCATCACACAAAAGTGTGGTAAAGTTTTATTGTAGAGTCTAATGCTGTATGTTGAAATAAAAAGAATTACGGAGCTCTTACCGACCGCCCTCTTGCCCAGATAACAGCACCCACTCCCACTTTTGGATCCTCTGGAACGACGATGGCAAAAAACAACAAAAAGAAAAGAAAAAAATGGTGAAAAATAGACCAGTCAGACATCAACACTGTAGCATAACCATGTCCTAATCATGTTGTTTTAGAAATGTATCCTGCAAGCTTGCATGAATATCTTAACACCAAAAGACTTCAATCAATTTGTGTGTTTAAAATACTAGAGGTAATAAAGCAGAACTTAATGGAAATGTTTGTTTACGTCAGTACTTAAATAAAAAAGTTGAATATGTATAATATATAGACTTGTCACACAGAGTGATATAATTTTGTTGCTTTAGATCATTATGGCTTAAAGCTTATGGAAATCCAAGAAGGAAGCTGTACCATGTGCAACCAGCAGGGGACCCTGTTGGACACAGCAATTTAGTAAGGAAACTATGATTTCATAACACTTTATCTCTTGTTTGTACAATAAAGGACAGAAAATGAAATTGTGTAAATTGCTCAGAGTAAAATTCTATTATCTGTGTGATAGTTTCTTTAAGAACTCTTGGTCATCAATAATGACCAAGGTCTTATTTTCCAACCATTTAGCCAATCTCCTTCTGTTTTCATGGTAAATATGACCACATCTACTCATTAAAAGTATACCTTGAGGCACCCAAATATAATTTTAATTAACGTATTAAAACTTGGCTAAATAATCAAATGAAGACTGACC
The DNA here is from genome assembly GCF_000485575.1 of Poecilia formosa. Lineage (NCBI taxonomy): Eukaryota > Metazoa > Chordata > Actinopteri > Cyprinodontiformes > Poeciliidae > Poecilia > Poecilia formosa. Next base: position 1,079,025 of record NW_006800113.1, read on the forward strand.
TACATCATGTTTTTATTGCTGAGAATAGACAAAATATATTTTTTTCCGGTTTTCTTTAGTCAAGCCCAAAATGATATGCAAATTGACTGAAAGCCTCTCATTTAATAAGGAAATTTGTCTCAACAATCCTGTTCCAAAAAAAAAAAAAAATCTGACTATTTATATTTGCTTAATTAAAATAGTTGAGGCTCAGTTTATTGTCACATAGCTAAAATAAAATCACATTTCTGGAGATTTTAATTTTTAAAATTATGCCTTTTTTTGGTCCATAATTTTGATGATTTTGGCCCACGTGATTACATGTTTAGCATCCCTCCTCTATAGTGATATTCTAAGTTAAGTTGTTAATACTACTTTTATATATAATAGGATGATCTTCTCTAAATCCCTCTGTGCTCTGAGTTGTTTTCTTTAGCGCCATCAAACCAACCTGTCCTGTATGCCAGTAGCCTGGCCTGGATGATGCAGTGGCGAGCCACCTCTTGAGACACGGCCCCTGGATGAGGAGGCGTTGTTGCACAGTTTTCGCTGAATCACAAAAACTATTATCAATAACAACAACAAAACCCCCCCAGCAACTTAAGAACCTAGTTTTTGGTGAAAATAAATAAGTTCCCAACCTGTAGAAGCCATATTGGTTTTGAGGGAGCCCAGCAGCCACAGCAGCCAGAATCTCCACCAACGCCGCCATGTTGTTCCTCAGGTTGGAGAAGTAGGGCTCCACACAGAGGTTCTCCAGGCCCATTTGGATCAAAATCTCCTTGTGTTGCTGGGATGTTCCAACCAAGAACTGTCTGGAAAATTCTCTGAAGTGTCTTAGACGTTGTCTGAAAACAAATTTAGTGTTTTAAACATTAAAACATCAAATGTTGTGTAAATGAAACAGAGTCCAGCCTGTGATTTTTTTCTTCTTTTTTTTTTACAGTGTCCTTGTCATTTAGATGGGATGTTCAGATGCCTGGCGGTGTCTGATAACCACTCATGAAAAACAAGCATCACTTCACAGTCTTTACATTTAATTTATCAGAAACAATAATAACAAAAAAGAAAAATAGCAGCTAAAATGAAAGTAAAACTCTTTATTGGTATACTCACCGGTTTTTAATTGTTAATGCATCCTTGACAAATGTCAGGTTGTTGGAATGTGATAAAATAAGACTAATATATAATATTTTTTTAAATTAATGCACAAATCTTTAAGATCACTTTCATCAGGCTGGAAAAAAATTTCTCCTGAGGTTTTGGAAGATTGTAGGCAAGTCTGGATGTTTCGTGTTTTTAGGAAGCAAATGTTTATGGACGAAAATGCCAGTAAGTATAGAAATAAAAATGAAAGAAAAAATTATTTTATTTCTATATTTCATGCTAATTTTGGCAGGATTGTTTACTTCAATTATTATTCAAAGTCTTCAGTATCTTATAGTAAATAAATAGTGTGGAGAATTTTTGTAAGTCTTTTCTGACTGGTACTTTTTGCATTAATCCTGCCCAAACATTTGCAACTAGTTGAACTGTGCAGAATCTACATTGTATATACATACAAGATGTATATGTATATATACATTTGATGTATGATGAGTTTACCTGTTGAACAGGTCCTGTTCATTCATTCCTAGGTCATCCTCGGTCATCCTCTTCATGAAATCGCTCTCCCTGGATGTCTCCTCAACAAACTGCAGCAGGCCAGGCGCCAGCGGCTGCAGCAGCACGCAGATGTGAGGACGGCTGTTGGACTTCAGCTTCTCTACTGCAACTGCGTCCAGCACAACGTCTTCCATCACAGAGAGCGACGTGCTGCTGGCGTTTGTTTGGGTTGAAGACATGGACCTCAGCATGCTGATCTCCGGATCCCCGGGCCAAAAGGAGATCTGACTGACTCCAGCTGAGGGAGAGAAAAAGCGCAGAGACAATTCCAAAGTTCAGCGTGTTGCCGGCCTACAATAGTCCCTAATAAAAGGCAGCGTAGAGATAACGTTGATGTAGATTAAACTACTAAGACAACCCTCTTCAAATCCTGACACAATAAAGTAACGTCTTCAGATGATAATTGTAGGATAGATAAATGAAAACTGTTGTTTGCTATTTTTATTGCTCTCATGTATCTGTTATTTAATGTAACAAATATGTTGTGTTTTTGTCTGGGTAGTGGTTTGAAATTTGACAGAAATGAAAAGAGAAACTACATCTATGGCAGATAAATGAAACAGAAAGCCCATTAAAATGCAGTATCTGCAATTATTGCTACCCTTAATTATACACTTCCTTAGTTTTCTTTTCCGCAGAAAGCATTCTTCTGATTGACTGTGTCTAAACCACTCCCATAGTTATTGTTTCAATTGTGCTACCTTTTGTTTTCTCTTTAATGGAAAGTTCTTCTGACATAGTAATGTGTTTTCTGTTGCTTTATTTCCTGGAAGAAACTGACACAGCTACTCCTACAGTTATCTTTATCTACTTAAGTTTTTTTTTTTCTACTTTAGTTTTTCTTTCCCAAAGAGAAAAGTCCTGGGTCTGATTGACTACATCTCCTCATAAGCTCCAGCATTTATTTATTTGTTGTGTTGCTATGTCTTCCCAAATTGCAACCATTAATGGGTATATTGGTACATTTATGTTTGATTTATGTTTGATTTTGATTATTCTGTCCTTGCTCGCTCTAGAATTTATTTTTGTAGACTTTTATAATTGATGTCATTCAGAATATGTTACTGTGGAGTAGTCTCTGCTCTGTGTAATGAGCTGTTAGGATGTCATTAGACTGACGGCAACTGTCTTCAGTCAGAGGCCTCTTTAAATTGCTGCAAGCCTGTCTGCTACTGGAGATCCTTCCAGTCCAGAGCGACTCTATGAAGATACTTGGATGACAAAATGTAATTTCCCTTTGGGATGAATAAATTATTTCTGAATTGAACATGAAGGAAAATAATTGCATGTTTTTGATACTTGCTAATGAGAGGGAACTGTAGTAAAAAGAACTGAACTGTAGTAAAGTCAGCTGCACTTCCTTGGATTTATACATGTATGTTTTACTCATGTTTTACTCATCTGTTTTACTCAACTAGACAGTATATATTTGAATCCATTATTACAATGTATGGGAATATATTAAACTGTTCAATTTTGAGAAAATGTTAGTCTATATTAATCAGTCTCAACTGTCTTTCTCACCATTTATGATCATCTTAAGGCAAGTGGCACAAGGTCTCCTGGAGAAGTAGAGCTGACAGCCGGCCAGTTTTGCACCGTGCTGAATGATGGCTGCTTGTGCTGCGTGAAGGTCGACTCCAGAACAGTGGAGTCCCAAGACTTTCCCTTGATGTACCACCACCAGACCAGTCCCACGGATCTGAAATGGAGAACAGGCATTAAAAATGTCCCTATCGCTCTGGTGTGTGCACATCACTGTTCAAAGCATCTGCCTTTGTGCAGCTTTTACACTGACCTGACTGCGTTCACTGTCCTCAGGTTGATCCCGGGGGAATACCTCCATCCACAAGCTCAACAAGGTAAACAGGTTCACCTTTGACAACCTGGGGTCGTGACCTTGGTGATGACACCACACATTTATAAAAACAATACTGGGACGAGTTATCACTGCAATTCTTTAACACTGCTGGTAAAATGTGCAAAGCTGACTGAGACATAACCAAAAGACAATTAAAACTAGAAATGTTGCATTTCCTGTGAAAATGCAAAGTGTGAATGCTGAATGTTTTCACTGAAAACGGCAAAAGCGTTCGAAGTCAACTGCGGAAGACTTGCAGAAATATAAGAAGTAATTTCCAGGTGTTAAAAGTTTTTTTTAAAAATGGCCTCTGTCTTGTTTCCTCCCCGACAGTCCCAAAACTGGGTGATTCATTGTACCTAGCTAGACAGGAGATGAAACATCATCTGTAAAACACAAATGACATTTTATATTTAATTCTAATTCTGTCACAGGAGGAAGATGTTCCTGTTTTTCCACTCATTTCAGTGGGGATGAAAAATCCATAAAATAACTGATTATAAAAAAGTATAAATGTTATGAATACCAAAAGATGTAGGCAGCATTAGAAGAGCAAGCTGAACACAGCATTCACACTAATAATCTGTTACAACTAATATATTATTAAGATATAACTTATCACAGTAGGTGTGTCATTATAGCATTTTTATATATTATGTTAGTAAATATTTGGATTTTTTTGCAATATAGAATGAGAATATTGTCCTGATAAGGACTATATACACAAAATCAGCTAATTTGGAAGTATTACTCTGTAAAAAAAACAAAAACAAAAAAACACTGCACTGTAATATTATAGCGTAATATTGCTATATTACACTGAAGGACACTTAAAAGCTGTGGTTGCCTTTAAGTGTCACTCTACTGTATCTGTAGTAAACCGGCTGTTACATGGCATAAGACAGAAACCTATGCTGCTGAAACATGAAGCCTCTTCCATCCAGTTCACCTTGTATCTTGCTGTCAGTCTGGGTGCTGCCGTCTTTCGTTTCTCGGCCCGGCCCGGTCTGGACCCGTTCGGTTCGGTTCCATGTACCATCCATTCGGAAAGTAAACCAGGGAGCAGTAGATATATTTCGTTTCAATCGCAGATACGATAAGAGGAAGACTACTTAGGGTATAAACATTGACCCTGTTTAAAGCTTACAAGACGGACCAGCACCGATTCTGGTAGCTTCTTTCACAATAAGAGCTGTAATTGGCAACTGTTACCGCTAACAACCGTAGTTATATTTAAAACTTTTCTCCAATTTTCACAGTGGAGTACAAACAGAAGTTAGATTTAAGTTAAATTTGCCCAGAAAACTTAATTCCAGTTCAAATAACCCACCAACGCAAAAGTCAACATCTTATTTTTGTGCGACGATTAGTAGCACTTTGCGGTTGATTTTTCCTAACTTGACTAATTTGGTCTACTTCCGCAAACTTCCCGGATGTTCGTCCTTAGGCTGACCGAATCCCACGTAAGCAGTTCCGCCGGCTTTTAACTTAATTTTTTACAACAAAAAGTCAACTCGGTTCAATCATACACCCGTTCCAACTGATGCTAGCAATTGCAATAAATTCTTATTTAGAATCAGTTTCAAAGAAACTGAATTTTAGAGTGGATTGGTATTAGCCACAGATCAAATGTTGGAGCTGAATTAAAAGGTGATTCAGTATCATTAGTTCAAGGGTGTGGCCACTTTTTGTAACCTTCACATTTATCCTGACATTTGTGTTTTAGCAAAAATACAAATTAAAATGTCATGTTTTTATTATGACAAGAAGCAGGCCCTTAAAAAAAAAAAGGATGTAAAATTGCAAGAGTGTACCTCCCTTTGCACAAGTGTGGCCTGGGGGCCATTTCCAGCCCCTGGACATTTTTTGTGGAATTTTAGCTTAACCATTTTTTGGCCCATGTCACAAAAAGTGTTAGTCAAAAACTCCAGCATTGCTTATTTCAAGGTATTTATTTATTCAGACAAAGAGCATCTTAAAACTAGATATAAAAAAGCAAAAATCATTGCAAGTATTTAACAGCAAATCAACTCAAGGATTTTAGAGTTGTGTTTAAGTTTGCAAAGATGAGCTTAAGAAAAACAAACACAAAAATATAAAAATGCATGTTAAGGAAAACCATCACATCTTCAGTTTCAATCTCCATATTTATACAAGACAAAAAATAAAAACTGTAAACCTCAACCTCATCATTTTAACTGCCCATTGACCTGCTTTACTAGATCTGAAACAGTCCCTAAACAGAACATAAACTAAGATCCAAGATCAAATTCCTTCCAAATAAAGATCATTTCAGAACATTGAGAAAATGAAACCTGAGAGGAAACTGAAACAGATCTTCCTTTGTCCTCCTGCAGACTAATTTGGTCAATAACATTTATTTTTATCAAGCACACCCAGGCAGCAGGATTCCTATTCCATCTTTGGTAACTTTAATACAGTAATAAACCTAAGTATTAAGTTATGTCAAATATTGCTTTAAATCAATTTCAAAACATATACACTGGCAGAAAAACAAGGAAGCTTAGAGAAGTGTAACAGCGCACAACGTCCTTAAAAGTAAACACTCAAATCTCTTTAAAAAGCAAGTTTGACTTAATAATGCAGGCGCTACAGAGCAAAGTCCAAAAACAGTCGTTTTGAACTTAAAATATCTTAAACAGTAACAATCAACCAAATGACCTGCACTAATCTAAATGACTTGAATAGATGATATAATTTAAAACTTCAAATGTGGCTTAACCTGGAGCTGCGAATGCAGCACAAAGATGAGCTGCACAACAGTGCTACCAGCCAGTCGTTCCTGCCTTTCGGTTCCTCACGTGCATTGTGCAGTTAAATAAAGTGGAATGTAAGAACTGGTTAAGAAAACTGCACTAGAAAGCACATGCAGCATGTAGATGTTCATATTTGTGAACATTCAAAATGACTCCACAGGAATTGGCCAAAGTGCTGATTTAAAATCCGTAGGCAACTACCATCAGCTCAATATGGCGTGCTGAACCTGCAGCACACCTGCGTGTAAAGTGTGAGAAAGCAAGAGCAACAGCGCTCAGTTTTTGAAGGCTCCGCAGCGGCTGGCTCGGCTGATAAACTCTTTGAGCATGGCTCCGTCTACTTCCCAGAAAGCTGTGGTCTGAGTCACCTGAGTCATGTGGTTTACACAAAACTTAAAGCAAAATTCTTCAAGATCCTGGAAAACAAAATAAAACAAGCATGATTAGATCCAAGAGTGGTACGGAACAGTAAAGTGAAATGAATCAGAGCAAATTATAAGTACCGTAATGTTTAGGATGACATTACTCATGCATCTGTTTAAGTGCACACTAATTGGAGAAATGAAAGTTTTCATAATGCTTCAGTTTTTTCGCCACCAATGCAACTTATTTTATTGGAATGTCATAACAGAGTAGCACATACTTATGAAGTGGTTTAACATACATTTTTTCAGTCCCTTTAAGTCAATACTTTGCAGGAAAACCTTTTAATACAATTACATTTGCAAATCTTGTCTCCACCAGCTTTGCATGTGTAGAAACGACTATTTTTAACAATTTTGCGTGACAAAATGTAAAAATCTTTAAAGGCATGAACATTTTTAAATTTTCTAGTCATGTTAAAATGTCCTTTAGATGATCATGTGTTAAACATTAGATTCGATCAGATATGGTATTAAGAGTACAAAGTGTTTACAATAGGGAGCAATTCTCCAAATAGCATTACCTCTGCGTCATATTGAATTGCTGCAGACAGCAGGGTGAAGGCGTTTTCTACAGTGATTCCCCTCTTGATTATCTGCTGACACAGACGTTTCAGGTGGTTTTCACAGTAAGACGTAGCCAGATCCAACAAGCCTGAACCAAAGACAGAAACATTACAAAAAGCATCAGCCTAAATGCAAAGATTATCGGACATGTTTGGAAAACGTGAATTCCGTCTTACCAATGGCGTCCTCGGGTGGCAGATCGACAGTATCTGTGTAGAGAAACTGCAGGAAGGATCTGTAGACGGGATACGAGAACTGGCCGATCTCGATCACTTCCTGTTGATCTTCTGTCCACTGGGAGCGAAACATCAAGCGGAAATGCTCACACCTAACAGCACACAAAACACCTTCATTTATGCTGAGGAGAAGGTAGAGTACTTGTGAAAGGATAAAAGTCAGATGTTTATGATTAGTTATTTTTTATGTGGCGCTTGTGCGCCCTTCTTCAAACGGCGCTCTGGACAATTAGGCAACAGAGAAGCTCAAACGTTCAAATTCAGTTTCATTCCCAGACAGAAATAAACAAACCTGATCTTCAGGACAGCTTTGTGAACATAAATGTATTTTCCATCAACGCTGAACTTAAGGTCAGAGGTGTCTGGACAGTCAAACTCTTCCCTGAGAGCCTGGGAAATCGTCTTGAAGTCATCGTATTCTGAAATAATGAGCCAGTTCAATGGTGTTCATTTTATTGGATATTTAGTGAACACAGTACACTACATATTTATTTTCATACCTGATAAAGACGAGTGAGAAACCTTAAAATAAATGCATCTTTGATGGCAATGGCAAATTCTCACACTGACAATTTATTCATCAGATTTCTTCCACCCTTATTAATTTCCAGTTAACAGCAGGGGTGCGAATAATTGTGGGTTTCTAAATAAAGAAAACATGGATTTTTTCTCTCTCAAATTTTCAGTATAAGAATATGTTACCGCTATAAAAGACCGATTTAGTTCATGTTTTCTTATGCGTCTTTACCAGGGGTGGGGAAAAGTTGTGGAGGGCGCTGTGAGGGAGTTTGTCCATATCGTTTTCTTTTTCTCACCCATAGAGACGAGGCGCCACGTCACTGGGGGCGTAGCGAAGCAGGCGAACACATCATCCGTGCTGCTGAGGTGGGTGAGGCGAGGACGTGAGATCAACTGGCCTCGACACTGACCCCACATGTACACCTGGGAAAGCAGGTATATGAATTAGCATTTTAATACACAACCATTTGGAGGTAAAGCCAAGGAAGAGCTAATGATGCACGCTGTAAAGTAAGATATTTGCAGTGCTGTGGCCATGTCTGAAGTGATCATCCGTCATTTATTTAGATTTTGTTGTTGTTGACCAATTAAGGGTGGTTTGAACCTGATCTGTACTTTAGTTTTTCAAAGCAGGCATTTACACTTGCTTTCACTGTTAGGTTGATCTGTTTAGCTGTGAACTCGATTTGGACTAGCTCTAAATTTGACTGGATTCATTTATAGCTCAATTCTGATGGGCTCCAAATTTGACTGACTGGCTTGATTGCGAAAATTTCTTAGTTTGACTTGCTATAAACTTGAATGATTACCTTTAAGATTTATCTTGCTTCGTTGTTAAACTTTGATAAGTACTAGACTGAATTAATTATCTAGATCTGACTAACTTTCAGTTTCATTCTGGTTAGCTTGACTTTGAAAAGCATTAACATTTTATCCTTTTTGACATTTTCCCTGTCAAAACCTCTGAGGTAGATGTTTGAAGTTTTAAATAAATCATTAAAACAAATCATTTTAACAAGAAATGTGGGGAAAAAAAAAGTTTCCTGAACAATTCTGTCCATATACAAATATTGCAAAGATAAAAATCAGACGTACCTGGCCGCTTGAAGTCTTGGCTGCTGATGTGTGTGTCGAGTGGCATGCTGCAATCTCTACAACCCTACAGGATTACAGATTTATTTATACACAGCACAGAAACACATGATGGGCATCTGCCCTGAAGCCATTGCGTATGAAAAGGAAAATTTTGCCAACTGCCTACTGCTTCTAGCTTCCTGTGGAAGTTGAAGTAGAGAGGGTTGAAACAAAGACAGGAAGCAGGGAAGCTAAATCCCAAAAGGAAATAGAACCTTTAGTTTCAAATGTGTTCCCTTCCACTTTACCTCTCTTTGTCAGCCATGATTTGCACAGGACTGAGGTGGTTGTTCTTATTGCCAGTTCCTAGTTGACCATAAGCATTTGCTCCCCAGGCATACAGTAGTCCTTCATCCGTTAGGGCCAAGCAGTGTCCATATCCTGAAACAATCTGGACAGCAGGTAAAGAGCTGTTGGAGTTGAATTTGGCAGTCAACCAACGCAGTTAGACAATTGTAAACCATGATTACTTTAAAGCTATACAGCAAGTTAGAAAGTTCTTACTTGTTGAATGCAAAACCCTTGAAGCGTAGTAAGGCGACAAGGAGAAAGCTGATTACTATTGTTCCCAGTTCCAAGCTGCCCGTTTCCATTGTAGCCCCAACCGTAAATCTAAAAGTACAAAAACACTGCATCAAGTCCAGGCTCTTAGAAGGCTTAAGACAACAAAAAATTAAACACAGCATCATCACCTCTCCGTTGTCAACCAGAGCCATGGAGGATGCTTGTCCACATGTGATGCTCACTGCAGTCTTGCCCTGCAGGCTGCTGCAGACTTTCCTTGGGTACGGCTGGTTGGCTGTGGAGCCTGAACCCACCTGGCCACAGTTGTTATAACCCCATGCAAACACCTGCAGGGAGGGTAGTAATGTTTGAGATTGTAATTATTGAGACTCAAAAAACATATGCATAATGTACCGTTTTGGGCCTCAAGATGACTAAATATTAATATAATTCGACTGATTCCATCATCACCCTGCCCTTAATTTTTGAATGAGGCAATCTCATGTTTTTTGTCTCCTGATATATGGTGTACATTACCAATAACAGGCAAGGTGATAATAAAAATAACTCCTACCTCTCCATCGTGAGTGAGAGCCAGAGAATGATGCGAGCCGCATGCCACCTCCATCACTTTCTTGTTCTGTAGGTTTGCCGTGATCGCCACGGCTGAAAATCCCGGGTTGGTCGTGCCATTCCCCAGCTGACTGTAACCGTTATGACCCCAGGCAAACAGCTGTCCATCTGAGAGATGGCAACAGATATACATCCTTTACTTGTCTGATTTTAGAAGTTACAAACACAAACAGCATGAAAACCAAAGTGAGTTTAATTAGCTGCAAGCTAGTTTAAAGTGTTATGATTTGTTTGTTATGGGTGATTAAATCCCAAGCATGTTTGCCTTCAAGCCACACCAAACTAAAAACCATGATCAAATATCTCTTCACAAGCTTATATTCAAGCCAACACCCTTCTGCTTGATGTGCTGAGGCTGTGCAGTATCAGTGTACATTAATGGAAAGTTGAGTGGGTGGAAAAAGTAAAAAAAAATTACACAAGCAGAGACAATTGCAGTATTTACAGAACAGTAAAGGAAAAATTCCAGTTTTGATAGGAGAAAAAAATAAACTCAATTGAAAATTAATCTTCATGGTGTTTTGCATATCTTTAAACTACTGAGACATTTCACATGTTTACGTTATTCCCCAGAATAACAGATTCTAAAAGTCACATGACATAAGATTTAAACTTAAATTAGGAGACTTTAGCATTTAACAACCGCTAGAGGAGCAAAACAGACTTCCTGTGTACATACTAGATGAGTGTAATAACCTGCCTTCTGAAGCCAACAGGACATGAGGTCCACTGCCATAGCTGAGGCTGACGATCTTCTTTCCCTGCAGAAAGTCCAGTTTCTTTGGCACAATGGTGCTCACACTGTCACCTGTCCCAAGGCAGCCACTGCAGTTTAGACCAAATACATACACCTAAAAAAAAAAAATAATTATGCAAAAAATTTAAGAAAATTTGTGCATTTCACATAATAGCCTCATTTAGATGCAACACTGCAACTTCAAGTAGCTTCCTCCACACCTACTGGCAATTTGGAAAGCTTTTCCTTCAGGATTATCCCTGTTGAAGAGCAAGTATACCTGCAGCTGCCACCACCATGTTCAGGGATATGTGCAGTGTTCATTTTCTGCCCCACGTAGCATTTTGCATGCAAGCACAAAGCCTCATTTGGTCTCGTAAACAGAGCACCTTCTACCACATGCTGGCTTTGTTTGCAAACGACAAACAGGACTTCTTTTTAAGAATGGCCAGCCTTTTATAAAACACAGACATCTGGTCCATGTCATAAAAAATCACAATAGAATACATTGAAGTTTGTGGTAAGGTGTGGAGAAAGTTCAAGACATGCAAATACCTTCAAATGACACTGTATACCCTCTTGTGTGTGTGACTTAAATCGGTTTGTGCTCACGTCATTTTCTTGAGTGACGTAGATGGCTTCGTTCGCTGATGTCCCAAACACACAGGCCTGACGGACCGTAGCTCGCTTCTCGCTGCTCAGCAGCGAGAACAGGGGCCATTTACTGACATCCACCATGGCTGCTGCTAATTTAAGCTCCCTCCCAGTGATGATGAGGAAAAGTCAGTAATGAAAGAGTTCAGGAAAATGGTGGGAGTGGGGAGCCATTAGGGGAAGGGAGGAAGTTAAAAGGTGGAGAAACATTCCTGCAGACAGAAATGAAGAGATGGTTGGAACAAAAAATACTTTCACACATTCCTTGTTTTTATTATAGTGTCAAAAACCAGAGCATCGTTTATCAAATGTTGCTTTGAAGAAACAAAGTTTGTCCTTTAGATCAGCATTCCTGGTTTTGACTGTAATTGTATATTTATGGATAGCATTAATTATAATGCTTAATCCTTCGACTGCTGACTAACTCTAATCCAGCTCCTCTTCCTTCATTAACTATTGAACTAAGCAAAGATAGTGTCATACTTTGTCAATTGGACTATTGAAAGCCACGAGAAACATGTTGTACTACTAGATAAGCAGGGAACTCTTGAATTGCTGAATTTTTAAGTTGTTTGGCTGTGAGACAAAAACTTACCAGCTATATACAACTACGTCATTTCTCTCAAGTACTCTCTTTTTAACCAAAATGGAAAAAATATCTTTATATATTTTAGTCACTCGTGTGAGGCACCACGTCAAGGTGAAGGTACATTACGCATGATTAGCTTAGTAAGTTAAGCATTTTCATCGAACTCTTCTTTCCTAAAGCATCTCCTTACAACGACAAACCCTTAGACAGGAAATAATAGAGCAACGTTGTTTCTTCCCTACCTACATGAACATAAAAACATTCCTATACTATTTACAAAACTCCTAAAAAATTCACAGAGTAGAATCGCTTACCGGGTGTTGTAAATAAAGACAGTTGCCTAGGATCAACTGCCCGTCTTCTTTGTCTTCTTCTTCTGGATCGTTTTATTGGCGGTGTTCTTCTTTGTGTGACTGGAGGTTCGATTTCGTTGCTATGGTAATACAATGCTGCCCCTTCTGGTCAACAGCTTAATTGCAGTTTCAAAAAACCAAAAACAAAACAAGCAAAAAACAAACAAACAAACAAAAAGACAAATTGGATACATATCTACATTCAATTAGATTAAAGTTTAATTATTTTTATCACAGCTAGAATTGTATTTGCCTTAATCCAAAATAATAAAAAGAAAAAATCTGATTTTTTTTAAAAAAGTTATTCAGTTCAATACAGTTTATGTGTTGAGTTTCAAGTCCTTTTCTGCAGTCCCTGTGATCCAACTCATGAGGGCGTCAGGGAGTAGTAGTTCTAGTCCGTTACAGGTGTTTCCACACACCTGTTTCCACCTCATGCGCCGAAGTGCGGATGCCAGTGTCAACCAGTAGTGGTAAAGCTCCGAGCCCCATAGACACGTATTCATGTCTATGTCGAGTCCTATTATGTCAAGTGTCTCTTGGTGTTGCTCCTTGCCCTTTTCGCTCCCTCGTCAGAAACATGTGGACCAATCAGAGCTCTGATGTACAATGAATCTTGATTATTAAGGGCTTTATGTGTGGGTTGAGCGCTGCCATACATTAACTCATTTGTGTATTTTCATGTACACAAAAAATATTTGACGAGTAAAACAAGTCAAATAATAGAAGTATTTCTTATAAAACTGTCGTAAAGTATTTTTTTTTTAGATTTGTGTAAGGTGGAGGTTGAAAAACTCATCACCGCGTCATGCACTTGTAGTTACCTTACATGGACAGCAGATGGCGTACGTTCACATAGATTTAGATTACGGTATTTGCTTCTCGAAAGCCACAGGGAACGGAGAGGTGCAACACGTGATCGTTGCAGGTTTTATCGATATTCATGTATCTTTCTACGCCATCAGATTAAGTGTTGAATGTAGTAATCAGTAGATCCTGTTGATGATCTTTGGCATTGATAGAAAAAGTGGGAAGGTGTAGAGCCTATTCCAAAAGTTTTTAAGTTTGAAAAAAACATTTAAGCTACAAAATGTGAAGTCCAAGCAGTGACCTAATAGTGTTGCACTAAGCTGTGGCCTGCAGTCATCTGATATGCCCTGGCCTGGAAGAAGCCTGAGTTTTAATTTTCTATCTGAGCCAACAGATCAATACGTCCACAGCTCTGTGTAAAGCCACATCTCCCACAGAGGCTCTCATTCCACAAATCTGCCACTCAGGGGTAAGTGCGGTCACTTTGGGGGGATATAAAACACCTTTTCTTTATGACTCAAATATTCTATAAATTTGTGACTCAGCTGCTGGGGCTGTAAGCACCTTTATTCTCAGAAGTTCTTTGTTTTATCTTCAGGCAGTAATTTCAGCTAGCTCAGTTTTAAAATATGCTGATTTCCTGCCCAGATTGGACACAGATATACTTGGCAGTCGGATTGTTCACAGCAGTTAGGTTAAATATTACTGGTTAGTATGATCACTGTGAATAAAAAACACTCTCTGAATTTATTTCAATCCTGTTTCTTTGATAGAATGACTTAGGTGTTACATTTTTATTTAGATCTATTTAGCTTTGTTCAGATTTTTAAAGGATATTGTTCTTGTCTGTGCAATGAAACACATAAATCTTCTAGTGGTTTTAGTTTCTTCTAAAGTTGGACTCTAATGTAAGTTTTTCACCGTGCACATATGCATGCATGACTTACTGTTTCCTTTTGGTTCAATCTCCGCTGCAGAGCTTGGCAGAATGGTGACATCATAATGAGTAAAGTGTTAGCTTGCGGAGCTTAGCGTTACAATCCTTGGTTGTTTGAGTTTTGATCTTTTCCTACTTTATTTACGTGTGATAGGTCTTGATCTACTCAGTTTATTTCTCTGTTTACTATTGTTGGAGAGGTGTTGCCATATTAGATAATTCTTGTATTCTATGCATTTTGTTTTATTCTCTTACAATAGTTTCAGGCCTTTTTTTTGTTTGTAGACCCTTTTCAGTCTTAGTTCATCTTGTTTTGTGCTAATTAGTCTCCTTCCCTTGGTCTCCACACTGTTTTTCTGGTACTGCTCTCCCACATCTCCTCTAGCTCATCTGTTTTCCTTTGCCATTTTCCACCCCTGCCTCAGTATTTAAGCTCTTAGTTTTTCATTGTTTCCTGATGGATTCTTCCGTTTCTCTGTCTGTCCATAAATAACATTGGACTTAACTGTAGGTCTTTACTTTGACTAAGCCATTCTAACATATGCTTATGCTTTGATCTAAACCTTTACATTGTAGCCATTTAGTGTCTAGTCGTCTAGGGGTCAACCTGATTCAACAAAGGAAACCAACTAGAGAATAAATGTTGTTTTATTCTGCCTCTCTGGCAAACAAACCAGTTTACAACCTATTCTGTCTGTGGTTGCCTGCTGCAGCAGCATGTGTGGATTCAGCACTGTGGACAATGCCAGCTTTGGCTCTGAGTGAACAATCACTGCAGCACACCGAGCCCCCAACAAAAAAAAAAAAAACAAAAAAAATCCCGCAGCGCTGAACACAGCACAAGCCTGTGTTTCTTCTTGATTAAAAAAAACATCCTGCTTGTTCAAGCAAGCCGGAAAACAAAACACAGATTAGATGAGGCACTCTAGTCTATCGGAGCTTGAACATCTTAATGTTGCATACGAGTCGTGCAACAGGTTGCCAACAACATACACAGCGTTTGGATTTGGAGTGTAGTTTTGGAGCTTCTGGAGCTCAAAAGGCGGAGCAGCGAAGAAGAAGAAAAAACGGTTTTCCCTCTGGATGAGTAATGCCTCTGCGCCGCATGCCTTCCTCTCTCAATCTCTCTCTCTCTCTCTCTCTCTGGTTGTCAGTCACATATTGACGGTGTGGGGAACCACGTGTCTTCACTAACTGGAAACTTCCTCCACCCCAGTTGGGCTGCAGCAAGCTGCACTAGAAAACCGGAGGTAGTTGCCTCCTTCAAAATAAAAGTCATGACAGAGAGTTTGGGTTGTTTGCACTGAACAAGAAAGTGTGACAAACTCTTTTTGAAAAAAAAAAAAAAAAAAGAAAGAAAAGTATTTTCTGCATTATTAGGCATTCAGTGTTTTATCACGCAGCAAAGTAGCTTTGAATATTAGTTTAACATTTAAATAAATGCAAAGTAAATTAGTATTCATACTGCTGGAACTTTTCCTATTTTATCAAGTCATATCTCCAAAGTCCAACATATTTCACTGGGTTTTATGCAAGCACTGCATTGTTATAAACTGGAAGGAAAACATATATTTTTGCATGTATTTTTACAGAAAAAATTTGTAAAATATAATTTTTCAAATTCATATTCCGGATTCAGCACCGTGTAGAACCAACGTTTGCTCCATCAGCTTTTTACGTCCATTAATGAGAGAACAACGATGCTCATTCAGCTTCTCAGTTGGGGTTAGGTCTTTGTTTTTGCTAGGCCATTTTAGCACATATCCTTGCCTTGTAGAGTTGGCTGAACTTGAAGATGGACATCTGCCCCAACCTGAAGTCTTCTGCAACGTATAACAGGTTTTCTTCCAGGATTTTCCTGCATTTCACATCATCAACTTTGACCAAGTTCCCCCCACAGAATGATGGGGCTATCACCTTTTTTCACCATATAGCTGGTGTGTTTAAGATAATTAGGAGTCGGGTTTTTTTTTTGTGTCCACCTACAAGATTTGCTCAAAGCAGACATGTTTTGACTTTCTTTCAACAACTGCTTCCTTCTTGCCGTTTTTGGTCCTTCTGCAAGCCAAACCATTGAGCGAACATGCGTGGATCGATTGTGCCTTGTCTTATTTTGATGCCGCAAACCGGAACAAATGTTTGCTGTAACCGCTTCCACTTAGTTTGCTGGCTGGGTATCGATAGTCTGTGCACCTTGTCGCGTCGGTCCCCTCAGCGCGGCTGGAGAGGACTCTAATGCCCCGTGACTGGACCGAGACACCGCCGGGCTCCCACGTCTTCCCCACATCCAGTTTCTGGACTGCTGAAGGCTCCACAGCCAGACTCCCGCAGCTTCTTCTTTATTACCAAGGTGAGGAAGAGCAGCAGGAGGAGGCGGAGAGGAGAGAGACAGACAGCAACAGCAGCAGCATCTTGGCGCATTGGAGTTTATGGATTATTGAGAAACGCGGATCAAATATTCATAAGGATTTTTTTTAAAAAAAGAGGGAAAACACAAGGTGGGATAGTGTGAGAGATTCCCTGCAGTGATTCACCTACAGGAACACCGCTGATTTTTCATACAGCGTGTGCGCTCAGCGTGTTGGAGTGTGTGCGTGTGTGTGTGTGTGTGTGTTTGGAAAGGAGCCCCCCCTGCTGCAGCACTTTCCTGCTGCACGGACGGAGTGATGCCACCGAGTTGCTGACGGACACCCGGCAGGTTCTCCTCACCCCGCCTCCCTTTCCTCCCCTCCTCCCGCACGGACGGACGCATCGAGCCCCTGCGATCCCCACTAATATGCAATGGTTTTTTGTACAGAAGCAGACAGCTGCCGCGTACAGCCGACTTCACGCTAGCGCCGCCGCATGCCTGACCGTCGCCGCCGCTCCTCTCCCCGCGCCGCGCGGCAGACGACGCCATCTGAAAAGGAGCGCTCTGGGGCTTTTCGCGCCGCGGCGGCCGCGCGGCACCAGCATCAGCAGCAGCAGTAGCGACCCTTCCTCCGCAGCTGAGGACCACCGGCCGCTGGGGCAGCAGGAGACGGGGATCGAGGAGACATCCGCCGCAGCGGTTGCGCTTTTCCAGCCGCACGGGGGCGACGTCGACGCGGAATACGTGCGGCTGGTGGTCTCCGAGCTTGCGGGGAAAGCGGGCGAGAATCCGGGCGAGGAGCTGGGCTTCCTGCTCTTACTTTTGTCTATGGTGCAGATCGGGGGCGCGCCGCACCGCCGAACTGAGCCTGACAGCTGGCCGGTTCTGCTGGCATGCAAACAGGGGGAAGTATCAGCCCACATGCGGTGGGTGAATTTTAGGCTGCCGCATCCGGAGCGCCTCTCCTCTTCCTTCTCTTCTTCTTCCTCCTCCTCTTCCTCCTCCCCCGTCTCGGCCAAATCCATGCGGTTTATTTGGAACAACATTTTCAGCAAAGGATCGCATATGCTGCAGTGTCTTTGTGGCAGGAGCCTCAAGAAAACCAAGAACCCAACTGGTGAGTTTGTTTGCACGTGTGTACCTGTGACACAAAGTGACTGTAAAAGTGTTTATGATGGAGTTGACCTGTGCATGTGGGACTGGGCTTTCTCTGCAGCAGCATGGGCAGCGAGTGAGAGCTCTAAGAAGGGGAGGGCTGATGATGCAAACTAATTAGCTACACTAGTATATAGATGTAAACCTTCAGGATCAAACAGACCACATTTATGGAGCAGAAATAAAGCAGAGAAACTTTTTTCTCCTGTCTTTTCAGTTGTAAATGTTACAAACTCCAACTTTTCAATCACTTAAATTAAATGCTTATTAGATCAAGCCTGTCATATTAATCTCCTGAAACTCACAGATCATTCTCCCTAGAGAGCAAAGCAGCAGACTTTCCACTATCTGCTCTGTGTGATGGACTGACAGTGGGAACTGCTCACAGTATTGATATATTGATGGTTTAGAAAGATGGCTGGTGTGTCCTGCCATGGAGTATTTAGAGGACAACATAAGAAACCAAAAAATGATTTTATTTTATTTTTTATCTCTAAAATTACATAAAGTGGAAAGTTTTGGAGAGTTCAGCAAACTCTGCTACAAACTAATCCAGTGCTCTCTGAAGTGATGCGAGAGCTCCAGGGTGTGTGACTCCACATGGCCGTGAGCAGAGAATAAAAATGCAACCAGTGTTTCCACTCGGTAATGATGAGATCAGGCGTTAGTGGTGATGTGTCTTCTCTTTGTCCTTTAATGGCAAACAGCCATATCTCTTGGATGAGTGATTACAGAGGGCTGTCCTTTCAGAGTTTGGAGAGTTCAGAACGATTCAGCACCACGGACAGCAGCCTTTAAAATCTCCATGGACTTCCTTAGTTTGCTGCCTGAAGTGTTGCTTTACCCTTGTCTGAGTTTTAGACTGTTTCATACATTTGGCTGCAGACATTTTGTCAGGTTAGATCAAAGTGCCTCCAAAGTTGAGACCTAAATCTACTTGAGAATCTGTGCTCTTTAAAACTGTTTTTGTCCTTCCAAAACCCTGCAGCCTGTAATTAAAAGAAGAACAACAACAAAAAGACACTACATGAGTGAATGTTTTTTTTTTTCCTCTGGGTTTTGGCTGAATTTCTTCTATTTACTTCCTCTTTGCTCATTTGATGAAGCTCCTTGAAGTCAGACTTGCAGCGTCTATGAGGGAAAAAAACAAAAAAACAAAAAAAAACAAAAAAAAAAACAAAAAACAAACAAGCAGCCATGTGATGCACAAGCGGAAACTTTTCACTGCACCACTTCGGTAGGAGTATTTTTCAAAAACATTGTTGCATGAAAAGACATTTTGATTGTGGTGCATGAGCAAAGTTATGATAATTGCTTTTTAACAAACATCTCTGGCAGATTTTACTGATTGCTATTCAATTAGATTCACATTTTACATCCTGATTTTTTTTCACACTAAAAGTAGGACTAACCATTTAATTTAATGTTTTCTAGTTAAATCTCATTTGTTTGCCTTCGATGCAGCCACGGTTCTGTGAGAATAGCTGGAAAGAGAGGCAGCGGGAGCTCAGAAACTTGGCTTCTTGCATGCATTGTTTTGCCATGTTCTGCAATTAGCCGGTGAAAATGTTATCTCGCCCGCCCACGTACGCAAACTCGCGCACAAAACCCATAAAAAGTGCCGCGTCTCCAAGAAGCACAAGTTATCCCAGCAGCATCCTGCCGCTTGGCTCATAATCTTCCAGCAGCTTCCTCAGCTCAGCTGCTGGCTTTCTGCTTTTAATTAAAGACAAACTATGAAAACCATCTGGCTGCTTGTTGGTGTGTATTTAAACTTAATGCACGNTTTTTTTTTTTTTTTTTTTTTTTTTTTACAAAACTCAGCATCTTGCTGGATTCTTCTCTTCAGCGTTATTGCAGTGGAGTATTTCCATGAGTCCAACTCCTGTTTCCTGCAGATGAACCCATCGCATTCATTGTCGGAAGCAATAAGGCACAAGATTGTTCCCCAGACTTTTAATAGCACATGCAGGCGTGGGCTCCCATTCATCCTCATGTATCTGCCCATCTTCTTCGGAGAGTTGCTGTTAAGGCTTCATGCTTTATGTTTTATTCAAAGCCTGTAGTACAGCAGCAGGGTTTTGCTGGTTTTGGGAGCAAAAGTCTCTCAGTCACAAATGGACTCCATTTGGTAGCTTATGTTTCCGGCTTCAACAACGTTCAGAGTCGAGTCACTGAGTGACCAGAGGGAAAGCTTTGTTGTTTTCCTCCGAGCTTAAATTTGTCCTTCTGGATTGTCGTTTGCGTGCCGTTACGTCGTTCGGATATGATGAGCGGACAGAATCCCCATGACGTCTGTCCTCTGAAGTCACCCGTGGGGGTTTTGGTTTAGATGTGTGTGGGTGTGTGTGTGTGTGGGCCCTCATTAGTTCATGGGTTTTGTTGTCCAAACACACTGAGTCTGCACAAAGATGACTTTGCTGGACTGGTCTGTTTTTGCCTGGACTCATCATGTCCTGCATGTCAAACTCGGCAAGAAAATCTGCGTCATCATACGTCATCTTTTATATAATCGGGCCTGAAAACAAGTTCTTCTTTCAAAGATGGCATCCTGGTAGTATTTCTTGTAGTACAATTAAATAACCCACCAGTTGTTCAAACTGGTGCAGCTAGAAGGGGGTGAAACCTCATGGTGATAAAATTCTCAAATCTGCATGGTGTTATGTTAAAAGGCGTTTCCCCCTAAACCTAGCAGCTGCTTAAAAAAGAAACAGGAAAGTTTTTACATCACGTTAGTAGGAGTTTGGTTCTCTTTTCATAGCAGAATCATTTTAATCCAGCCACATTAGAGTTTTTTTTTTAATTTTGAGCAGGCGGAATTCCACAGGATTTAAGTCCAGACTTTGACTAGGCCATTCCAAAACCTCTGCTTTGGATCACTGTAATGCTGTGATCCAAAGTGCTAGTGACTCATTACTGGATAGGTTGGATCACGATCCAGGATTTTCAGGTTCCAGGTCTGAGGATGATCCTCAGTCTGGAGGATCATCTGGATGTTTTTTGACAAATGTGTGACAAGTGTTTTTCTTTAATGCTTTTTTTTAATTGCACTGAAGATGTGAAGACGTTTCTGCACTAACAGAATTATTCTTTGTTCTGGACAGGTTTCTGTGGGGTTTGCAGGTGTTGGACTTCGAAAAAGTGCTCCACTTTATTTTTAATTTAATAATATATTATCATTATTATTATATTTTATGTCAGTCTGCTCTGTTAGATGTCACGCAGGCAGATTGTAAAACAAGTAGAAGCAGTTACCTACAGCAGTAAGTTTTGCTGTAGATTCTAATCATGTTACTGTCAGGATTCAGACTTCTGGAGCAGAAAATTGTGTTGCATTAAAATAAAACGTCACGTTACCTCTCAATGGTTACACAGTTCCGACTTGCCTAGGATTATTTCTTTTTTGTTCTCAGACAAAAAAGAAATTGTCATTGAATGATAATCATTCAAAAGTCATTCAATGACTTTTGAATGATTGCCTTTAACTTTATTAACATTTTATGCTGCTCTGTCACATTTTTGTAACTGAGAGCTAGACTTTGATAGACACATTTTCTTGGCTTTATGTGTAATAACACATTTTCTCTCTTTATTAAATCATAAGTGAAGTCATCCAAGCCTCGCTCTGAGTACTGCATAACCAGGCAAACTGCACCTTGAATGTAATTTGTTGATGGTTGAACCCAAAAAGACACCGAGATTGGGACAGAGCAAGATAAAAGATTAATGCTGAAATGGCCTAGTCAAAGTCCAGACATATTTCTAATTGGTAGACTGGAAGATTGTTTGCAGAAACACTTCACCCAAACTAACTACATGGATAAATTAGCTGAAATTAAAGTCTTAAAATAAAGCATGTACTATTTTCCTTCCACTTCTCAACTGTGCAATACTTTTGTCTTCTTATAACATAACATCCTACTTAAAAGGAAGATTTTAGATGTGAGGCATACATTTAAGAAGCTGGAAACAGAAACCCCCCCACAAAATGTATACTTTTCTGCTATAATAACACAGCACATAGATGACAGGAATATTTCCATGTCAAACAAAAGTAGTGTTGATCCAACTGTAGCTGCGTCGCGTGGCAGGAACGCTGTAATTTTCAGACTGACGCAGTGAAGCAAAGAGCAAAGAGGAGAACCGGGGGGATGGAGAGGAGTGGACGGGTGTTTGTGTGCAGGCATGCGTGTGTTTGGACAGCTCTAGCTGCAGGTATCTGCCATCAGAGGCTGAGTGCTGAGTGTTACATTTCCAAGGGCACTTAGAAAGCAGCAGGGCATCAAAGGCTTCACTGAGAAGGGGTTTCACCGGCTGAATGATAAGAAGCAGCGAGACTCTTGACGACGTCTCGGTTTGTTTTGAAACTGTTTAACCGGAGAGAATGAAGAGATCAGAAATTGATATTTTCTTTTTCTGACACGGCCGAAAAAAGAAATCTCCTAACGCAAAAACTTTCTACTTAAGGAAATTGTACGGTAAATTGAAACCCAGCTACAGAACATCTTGAATGACAAATGTCAAATTTGTTCTCCTGTTGTTTCTAGCATAAAGTCAAACATGGTGGTGGCAGTGTGGTGGTCTGGGACTGCTTTGCTGCTTCAGGTTATGAACGATTTACCTATAATTTCTGCCCAGTCATCATTTTGTAAACTTAAGCTCATAATGGACGTCGGACCCGCAGAAGGACAATGATGCGAACTTGCTGTTTATGAAAATCCAGGCTGTTTCTTTCTGGTTCCGAAACATGTTAATCTTTAACATTAAAGCGCAACCAAAAAGAGAAACCTTTAATAATGGGAACTATTTTCCATATCTCTGCTCTCCACTTCCTCCCTTTGTTCCTCCTCTATCACACACACACTTAAGCTGACTTCATCCCTACCTCGTCTTTGGTAACCTTTTGCCCGATGACAGCCTCAGTGACACATTCGCCCTATCTGTGGGACTCTCAGTGAGTGTTGCTGTATGGCTTCACTTTTGAAGGGGGAGTTCAGAGAATTTCAGAAGTGGATGTTTCTTTTTTTCACCCAGGAAGTGATCTAAGCGGGCGTTTTCAGGTGTGTTTTATTGTGTGCCATGGACTTTGAGTCTATTCTGAAGGTAGCAGAGAGGCGAATTAAAAGCGCTCTGGGTAAAGCTGAGGCAGGTAAGGAATATTTACTCTGAGAGCATATCATAAATATTTTAGGTTTTAATTTAAATGTAATGTTTTTTCAGTAATATTACCATTTAAGTAAAATCACAGCCAAAGGTTTGGCTTTACGTTACAAATTTAAAGCGCTTCAGTTTTGCTTTGTAAAAGGCGTTGTTTTAAATCACTGAATTTAGTTAAAGTTTATGTTTGCAATTTAAATATATCTTGATCACAGAATTTAAATAAGGTACTCAGAGTGTGTTACTTTTCGACTAAAGTTTGTCTGAAATGTAACTGATTTTACTGAAATCAAAACAAAATGCTGTCAAAGTGATAATCTGCAATCACTAGCCTAAGAAAATCCGTCACTTCCTATCTGGCTTAACTCGTAATATTTTTTGACTAGTAAAAGAATCCTTCTTAACAGCAGTGTTAAAACACTTTCAAATCATGATAATTAAAATACATTGTTTGCATTGAGATGTCTCAAGAATTTCTGAATCAGTATTGGGACAATGTCAAATTCTTCTAAGAACTGATGTTGCTGATTTATTTATCTGTCAATATTAACAATCTACTGATAATTCAGTGTAACTGACCAACTTGTTAACTTTTAATTTTCATTTCATTTTGCAGAGAAAAAGTTCTTCAAATGTGCCACAGCCAACATCATTGGCAAACTTTACTTCTTCCACACCTTGTAAAGGTGGAGCGATAGTGAATGTAGCACTCTGACATGCTACATCAAATGCCTCTTGTGGTATTTGATAAGTCTGGCGTCTCTCTGTGTAGCATCTGTCTGGAGATTGTTATATAACTGTGTGTATGTGTGTGTGTGTGTGAGCGCATTTGGATGAAGTCATCTGTTGAAATTCAACTAACTTCCTTCAGATGTCATCTAATTAGTAAATAGTCCACCTTGTCAAATGTGTACTGCTAAGTTAGCAGTAAAAACTGTTTTGGTCAATTGTTAATGCTAATGAGGTCTCTAGGACAGATGTTAGGACTTGTATTTAAAGTCCTCAGAAAAACCATTTACAGATTTGTTTAGTTTTTGCCACTCTTAAGTTTTTTTTACCTCCTTCATGAGAAACTTAGAAAATGGTGAGG
Source organism: Poecilia formosa (assembly GCF_000485575.1). NCBI lineage: Eukaryota > Metazoa > Chordata > Actinopteri > Cyprinodontiformes > Poeciliidae > Poecilia > Poecilia formosa. The sequence continues at coordinate 1,103,153 of NW_006800113.1, forward strand.
AACAGAAGAAGTAAGGGAACAAACAGAGACCAGAAACAATGCAGCAATGACCATATATATATATATATATATATATATATATATATATTTATATATATTTTTTTTTTTTTAAATCATGTTTTTCCTTTAATTCATAAAAATAAACCATGAGTTGCTTTTTCTATTTAATTTACTCTCTGTGTCTGGTAGTCACACCAGTTTGCTGATCTGAAACATTTAAAAGTGACAAGAAGGCAAAAAGAGAATAAATCTTTCAGACTTTATTGCTGCTGCATTCTCATTTGTTGCTTTGCCTGATCCTTTTAGAGCACCGTTTTGTACTGCGATTAGCTTTGAGAAAGCTGCTTTTTTTTAACATTTGCTTTTAAATCTTCTTGTACCTTGAAGAGTCAGTTTCTGATCTGCATTGTTGTGTAGTTGGGATTAGATGCGGTCCTGTTTAGGCTTTACGGGCTGAATCGGTTCCCTTAATGCACCATCTTCTTATTGTCAGAGGGATTAGCGTGCTCAGAAGTATACACTTGGGGGCACATATATCTATAAAAAGAAGTTCTTTTGATGCAGTGCTGCGAGTTAAACGGATTTAATGTTACTGACTGGCTCAGAAAGACATATAAATCATAAAAGAAGCTTGAATTTGAACCTAAACGTCACTAACAAAGAATGGGGTGAAGCAAACCTGTTGTGTCCTTGTCTAAGATTTACCACATGGTTTTGGCTTGTTACATAATTATTCAGAAGTTGTGAATTGACAGCTGGTGTTCCAGTTTTTTAACAAATAATGTGAAATGGTTTTCCAGGTGATAAAAAAATATATAATTCTTTGTGAAGCTCTAAACGTTTTGACAGTTTGACCAAAACATCATTTGTTCATGACGTTTAAAGTTTTTTACGGATAAACAAAGCTTTTTATATTCATGCAAGATGTTTTTTTTTCTTCTTTAAGTGTCAGTAAAAATTAATTAAAATTAGATCAAGAAAAAAAAAACATTTGTTCATTATTTGTTGTTGCAGTACTTAGTTTTGCCACAAGAGGCAGCAAGGGTATCCATATAAAACTTTATTGACCTCAGGCCAGAACTGCCGCAACATTGTCAAAATATAAACTGCTGGATTGTTTTAAAATCATTATCTCTAACTTTGAAGTTTATGAAAAAAAAAAAGTTTTTTAGACCTAAGGGAGAACAAATGCCTTGTCTTTTAATGCATAATAAACCTATTTGTGTTTAAACATCATTTTCCCTGTTAATTATTTTCAAAAATAAAATAAATCTCTGAATAACTGACTGGTGACTTGATGTAAACTTTATTTTCTCCTGTGCAAGTTGCAGCACATGGGCCTGCATATCAATTAAATATGGAAGAACCTTTTTTTCCTTATTGCTTTTAGTCAGTGAGAGGAGGATTTGCTGCTGTACTTTGATTAACCCAACTGCGCTAGACTTCAAGTTAAAAACTCGATGGCCAGACTTTCTCTTTCAGGATTTTCTACTAGAGAGCAGAATTAAAAAAAACAACTAGTTTTTATTTATTTATTTATTCTGCTTAAACGAGATTCAAGCGGCGTATTGAACGGTGTAAGGTTTGGTAGAAATTTCTTCAAACAGCTTCTGTTACAAGCTCATCTGTGAGAACAGATGATAGTTTTGCTTCCTTCTCTGCTGCGTTTATGGCTCTGCTGTAGTTGCGGTTTGCCCTCAATGACGGCATCGCTCGCAAGGACACATCCGCCTTAAAACAACGACCTACCCTAGTTTTGAGTCATTACAGCGGGACCAGAATGTCACGGTGACATAAACATCTTGGAGCCGTGCAGGGAAAAAAAAAACCCTAGTTTGGCCTGATTAGTTCAGACCAGAGGAGGGCGCTTACCGAAGAAATGGAGGCGAACACAGGACAGTCCCGAAAGAGAAAAACTGCTAAAGTTTGAGAATCTGTGAAAAGAGTTGAAAACTGAAACCACTAAGGCTGCAACTAACGATTATTTTAGTAATCGATTAATACCTCAGTTATTCAGACATTTAATCGATTAATTGGATAAAAGATAGAAGATAGATATAAATACTGTCAGGGGGTGTGGTTGGTGGCGGTGAGGATGAATGCAGAGACCCAGGTTGTGATGAAGATGATGAGTTTAATGATGAAGGCTCAACAACAGTCCAGAACAGGCAGTACGGCAGAGAGTTAGCAAACAGCTAATACCAGTAGCAACTGATAACTGAAACACAAGAGCTAAGCAAACCAGGACTTCACAGTTCAGCTAAAGAGCTTCAACATATGACATAAACGAGGATCTGACGAGGAACAGGTGGGACTAAATACACTGGGAGGGTGATCACAGGAACGAGACACAGCTGGGATCAATCAAGACAGCACAGAGACTCAGGGGAAAACGGGACTAGACAGACAATCTCAAAATAACTACACAGAAACGCATATCACTACAGATTTTTCATTTAACCACTTAAGCCTCTTTTGTTCAATATTCGAAATATATAAAAAGACGCAAATCAACAAATAATCCAGTTCCTTTTTTAAATAAGAAACATTTTGGTGCACAAACAGCAATACCACAGCATTCCTTTAAATCTGAACCAGGTGAAGCTAAAACTATGCCACTTGATGAGTTTTGACTAAAACACATTTAAATGTATAGTTTTGGCTCAGTGACAGCTCTGAGGCAATTTCACCAAATTGCTTTTTTTCTAAAATTGTGTACTTCAGTTAGCAATTAATCATTTACTAAATTAGTTGATGATTACTTCAACAATCAATCACTATTAAATTGATTAATCATTTCAGTCTTTGAACACACACACTCTACATTCAGTCTGACTGAGCTGTGTAAAGAAGCTGCTGCGCAAAGTAGATTGATTTAGTTTTAAAAAGACAAAATGTCAGGGGTTATGAAAACTGAGATGTTATTTTATACTTGGGACCGCTGCACATATTTACCCAAAGCAACTTGACAACTTGATCAGAGGTCTTGATAAATATGTTTTGCTTTGTACATATGTCGGCTAACAGTTTCCAGCTCTTGTGGAAAAAGGGCATTTTTACATTTAAAGCAGAATAAAATTGGATGTTGTTGCAGTGAACAGAAGTGGAGTGTGGATGTGATGAGTACGGTTCAAAGAGAAAGAATGAAGGAGCAGATATTGTGCAAACTCATAGGCCAGTTTATATTGCTTTGGGGTGTAATAGTGCAATTGGACCGTTGTTAGATCCAACTTGAACATGCAAAATGTCTAATGTTTATCCTGATGCTCTTTTGCTGTTGTTGCCCGAAGGCCATCTTATTTATTGTTAAAAATGTCAATGTACCAACTCAAATCTAATAATTTTTCTCCATGTGTGGATTTTGCTGCACAACGTATCAAAAAAGAAGTACTTGGATTTCAGTAATGTTAGATAATTTAGGGATTGTGTATGCAGGCGTTTTTTGCCAGTGATATTTGGTGATACTTCCTGTGTTTAGAAGGTAAAATTTTGTTTTCAAAATGACAGATTATAGCCAGAAGCATCATTTTTTAATATACCCTTATTGTTAAGGAGGAAAATTTAAATTTGCTATGCTTTGGGGAGCTTGGAGAGTCATTGCAGAAGGACTGTTGGTTGGTCTGAAGAAGGAATAAAATTTTCTTCCCTCAGGAAGTGAAAGCAGAGACCGTCCCAGACTGTTTGCTTTTATTGGTTGACACACGTCTTCAGTATCACATGGAGGCTTGGGGCAACAGCTGCAGTGTGACAGATCGGGGTGGCAGTGACAATCCTCAAGAAACCAACACACTTTTCAGACTCTGTGAGGAAGTTTTCTCCAACTTAAGGGAGGTTTTGCTCAATCGTCAGACCTCTTAATACACACAGTGGAAGGCATCTTAGCATCTACAATCTTTATTGTCGCTCTTGAGGGAATAGTCAATCAGGGCCAAGGATAAAGGAAGGCCACTCCTGGATTGGGTGTTTTACAAATGGAAGGCAGTAGTGTGTAAAGTAGCATTGTGCCTCAGTATTTCAGCTTCCCAATCTGTGTTTTCTTTCAAATATTTTAGATTATTTGCATTCACAGTCCACAGAAAACCTTGAATAGATGAGTAAATGGATCAAGTTTTCTTCTGATGTTAGACTGACAATGTTTCAGCATTTACCATTTACATTCTGATCTTCACCTATTATCATAAGATATATATCATGACTAAAATAGCGAGTGTCAAAGTTATTGACTGATAACCTAGAACATCTGCATGTTTATATTTCTTTAGCATCGACTCTCACTGCCTTTTTTATTCAAAATGACACTTCAGGGAGTTCTCCCTCCGGTCTCGTTATCTTACTGGCGTCTTCATGCTCCCTGCTGTGGTTCTGATGTCTTGGTGGGATGGCTGTGGAGCAATTATCGAGCCGCTCTGATGCAGAACTTTCCATGTTCTCTTGTTTTGTGCTGGAAGTCGTTGCTGATTGCTCCGGTTATCTTCTGCTATTCCAGCTGTGTGTGAACTCTTATCTCGGCGGGGAAAACGGGGAACGAGAAAAACGCGACAAATCGAAAAGCGACACCGAATGTATTTGCATCGCAATGTAGCTGCTATTTTAGCTCCAAAGCAACAACGAGTAGCCAGTGCTCGGAAAATGAGACAGAGGAGCTTAAGATTTTGTTGAAAGCAGTCTTGGTGCAACTTGAAAGAACAAGTTACTGCAGAAAAACACAGAAGGAAACCCAAAGCATTTTACCAAACTCTGATGCGTTCTTTCTCTCATTTTAGTGGCATTTAGCAAACAGAAAGAAGTTTGATGTTGTTTGATCTGATTTAACATCCGGCAGTGAGGAATAAAAGATGTATGAACAGTAGAGTTCTGGTTTCAGCTGTACGACTGATGTGGTCTCAAGCAAACAGTGCCTCTTTAAATCAAATATATCGAATACAATTGTTAGAAACTCCACATGTGTTTTCACAGCAGTGTTTCCTGGGGTTGGCTCTACTTGACAGGCTCGATTAGCTTCAATTCCGCCAAATTAGACAGATTTGTGACGGTGAACCTTACTTGGTACAACTGATAGTTGGTACAAAAAGCATGAAACGGGGGGAGGAATATTCAAGATGAGGAAGGAATCAGAAGGAGCTGGACGAAAAGTGTGTGTAAGGGAGTGAGAATGAATAATTTAGTCCCTCCATTCCCTCTCTGCTCCTCCCTGCTGAGTTGGTGATGTTGCAAAGATAGATGACGAACAAGGAGAGGAAAGAAAGAAAAAATCAGGACAGTGAGGGACTAACTAGCAAGAAAAGATGGAAGATAGGATGCTTTAGGAGCAGGTGTTTGTGTTTTACAGTAACTGTATGATCGCGCGCGCGTGTGTGTGTGTCTGTGTGTGTGTGTGTGATAAGATCAGAGGCGAGCCCACAACCAGGTGAAGCTTCAAATGGCGAGGATTTATGTAACTGAAACCAGATATGTGTGTCTGCGCGCGCGCCGTCCTCTCAGCATTCAGCAGGTGTTTTGCTCCTTCCTTTTGGAGACCCACCTGCGTCACTAATCGCTCGTTGCCAGGGTAACAGCGGTCTTCCCCGTGCAGGCGGCAGCCCAAGCGCCCCGTGTGAGTGACTCATCCGACTAGCTTTTCCGAGCGGCTATCCTCACACTCCCGTCTGGGGGAACACCCACCCACATCTGTCATCTCCCCTCCGCCCGTCTCTACTTCTCCTCCACCTCGTTAAACGAGTCTTCTCGCTTCACCTGTGCAGGTCCAAGCAACATGACACAGGTTGAACATTTAACTGACGCGTTTGATCGCAGCAGGGCCGAAGAAATCAGTCCCCATGACTCACCAGGTAAAGAAAAAGTGTGCCACGTAGAGGAGTTCATACGTTTTTATTTTGCAGAGGCAATTAAAACCGACAGGCATTAATTAAAAGCAACGTCTCTCTTTGTCTGAATGGGACAAAACAGGTTAGAAATTGCAATTTTAAACAGACAACATGGATTAAAACTGGCTTTTTTAAAATTCCATAATGCTTTTTTAGATGTATTTTTAATGTTCTCTTAATGTCAAAGTGTCTCAAGTCACCTTTTGTCTTTCCAATTTGTTCTTCGACTCGACTCCATCCGAGTCATCTTGTTGATTCTTTTTTTCAGTGCGTTCCTGTTTATTGGTAATTCTGGTTACTTTATGTTTTCTGTTTGTGATCTTTCTCTTTCTCTGGAGTAATTTCATTTGTCTTGCATCACCTTAGCTGGCCTCTCTCTGTTATTTCTGGCTTTCTGTATGTAACTGTGTCAGTGATTCCAAACAGGTGTTTAAGCATTTCATAAACACTTCAAAGAAGAATCCACATATATGTATTTTAATGTTAGTAATGATGGGTATTATTTCATTTTGCAAAATTTCCAAATCACAACAGAACTAAATGGGTGCTAATATTTTCCAGCTCTAAGAATTTGAGAGAAACCTGATAATTTACTTTAGTGCCACAGACGCAGCCAGCTGCCCCCTTCTGACTCTTCTCTATAACTGCACCGCTTTTTCATCACGAGTAAGGACCTTCAATAGTCAGATTTAACCCAAACAATGCTACTGCTTTTAAATATATATATCTAAATATGATTAATGGTTTTGTTTCTTTCATTTTATTTTTGAAACTATTACACAGACTCACTCTAACTAAAACACAGTGTTGCACAGCATTAGACCATACTAGAGGTTCTCACACATGAATTGACTTTTGAAGTCAGAAGTACTTTTTTCTCACACAATAATTGATTTTTTACAGATACTAAATCTTTTACTTAATTTAAGATGGTTTAGAACTCTAATTTATGAACTTTAATTAATTTAATTTGACAAGGCATTTGCTGACATTGATTGTAATTAGCTCCATTTACATTTCTTACACTTAGAATTAGAACAGAATTAGTGTTAATTTTATATTCATCTCCCACACTTTCAAATGGTGACTTTATATAGGGAGGTGTAAAAAAAACTATGTCAATGCTTTCCAATTGACTTACAAATTCAAATGTGAATTCCAATACAATTTGCTGTCAACAACTGCAAGAAGTTTGATTTCAGACATTTTTTCTTATGCAACAGTATGATCAAAACTTTGTTTTTTGAGTTAGTTAAAAGTATTAACCAGATATCAATATTAATTATCATTTATAATTAGAAATTGTGTTTTATTTAAGCTGCTTTCACATTGTTCGCTATTTTACTATGAGTCTTGGCATATGGTGATACCGGTCTAAATGAGAAAATGAAGTGGTTTTGTGGAATATTCAGTTCAGTTCTGGCGTGTGTGTTAATGTAAAGCACTTTTACCACCATTTTGATATGTATTTTTCTATATTTTTTAATATATAGTATACTTACAATAATCAGTTTTTTTTATTTTTACTGCAAATGCTATAGTTAATCTTTCTGCTCTAAATCGATATTCTCAAAAAAGTATATTGCTTTGAGTTCTGAAATTTAGATTTTAAAAAAAGAATGTATATTTTTTCAGAGTGTTACAGAATAAAACATCAAATAATTTTCATAACTTAAATTACTGTTAAAAAGTCTGCTTCCAACAGCTGAAAATTTTTAAAAATAGAGCTGCTAAAGTTTTATTAATAATCTAGCACTTCGGCAACCAGAAATGGCAAATTTCTCTTTTTTATTTTTGCCAAACATGTCAAATATATAAGTTATTTATTTAGTTATGATATAAATTGTAATCAGTATAGGTCCAGAGTTATTACGTCTGATTTTATTGTCTTTTTCATGTGAAGGATCGGAGGACAGTGAAGAGGGAGGGGAAACGATGATTAAATATCGCTGTTGCCCTTTTGGATCTCTAGAGGGTGCTGTTGCTTCTGTATGGAGCGACAAGAAACCCAGGCGTGAAGATGCCCCTCAAATGTAGTGAAACATAATTATGTAGTCATGTTGGCTGTCAATGCAACCACTGATGCACAGCATTTCTTCTTTTTGGCGTTTTGCAGGCGTCAGTTTGTAGCATTTGCAACTTTGTCAGTTTTCTTTCCGACCATGCTTCTGGAAGGAAAATAAAAACTGGGACGGGCAGACACATTTCTTTGAGGAAAAAGCAGGTGCAGAGAGGAGGGAGACAAATTTTCCTTTTTGAGGTCTAATCGCTGCACCTTGCCTTTCTGGGATGGCATAAAAAGCAACCCTGTGGCTGAATTTTAATGTAAATATGGCTCTGATTTATTCATAACTCCTTTGCCTGGACTGACCTGGATAGATGTGGGTGTACACATCTCCTCCTTCCACACATACATAAGCAGAGCACATTCATACCTCTGTGCATATTTTTGTCAGTCAGACTGACAAGCAAAACAATGAAAATACACAAAAACATGTTTAAATTTTCATATGTCTGCAGCACCAGGTGATGTAGACAGAAACTCTGGACTGTTGTGGAAGATTCTGGATTTTTCTGCAATACATTTGAAAACAAATTGGTTAAAAAAAACACAGAAAAACAATTAAAGTCGTAAGAATGTTTCATCCGATTTATGATTATTTTTGAGTTACTTAAACACTCTTAAAGTACATATCCCATACTAACTCCACATAGAACTACGTCACAGTTGATTGTTTGAGACTGTTAATAATATATTGTAATATCAAATAGAGTCATCAACTAATTGCGGTTAATTTCCTTGGAGATGCTCTGCTGCCACCTAGTGGCTATTATTGTGATGTAGAGACTCTGTCCAAGGTGCTGAAATGAGCTCAAATCATTCTGGCAATTTCTAATATTTTATTTATGACTAAATCTTATTACTTTTTATCATTATTTTCTGTTTTTTTTTGTTATTGTAATATATGAAAACTAGAGGGTAATGTTTATCCTAACCTGCATTTTATTTTGGGACCTGGCACTTTTCTTAAGCATTGCCTATCATAAATATGCACTACCCGTCTGCATTTGCTCTAACATGCATATAAAAAACCTAAATGTATTTTCAGTGGGGTATATTTCAATAATTATACTTTTTATTGCCAAATCAACTCCTGTTACTGGCTCTGACGTGCTTTTATATGTGTATATATGAAGGAAATGTCAGCCATAGTACTTAATCTTCCGGCTGGAAACCTGCACCTGAAAGATAAAAGCAGACATGCCAGGCTGTGCTGCAGCTAATCAGCCCATCAATCGAGCCCACCTCTTGCATTTTTAAACCGTTTATTCAGACAGCCGTTCCTGAGCTGAATACAGACAGTTGGGAATGTGTGGGGAGAGAGATAATGAGCCGGGCAGGTTTCAGTGTTCGCACCATACCTTTATGCACATGAAGCAGAGGTTATTTTTTGGCCCATTACGGTCAATGTGTTTCATGTAGGATGTTTTATGATCTCTTTGTGGCTATTTGTGTTCACATCAATCTGAGGCTCATTGGGTTCCTTTTTATCCTATTTGGTTGTTTCCCATTAATTTTCATATTGTAAATGGCAACAAAAAGCATAGTGCATCTCAGTCATTAAGAGTGTACCCAAAATTATTTCAATATTTGAATTCAGAAAGTGGAACCCTTTTAGATTTATTACAAACTAACTTTTCATTTATTTTTGTTTATGTTTATGATTCTGGCATGCAGTTAATGACAACACAAAATTCAGCTTTCCAGAAAAAATTGAATATTGCAAAAGGGATTTTTAAGACAGAAATGTTATATTGCAGTCTCTACATGCAGCTGAAGTTAGTCATAGTCAATGAAGCTGGATGGCTGGAGAGTTATTTCCAAGCATTTCAATGGAAAATTTAGTGGAAGGAAAACATGTGGTAGTAAAAAGGTGCATAAGCCTTAAAAGGACTCTGAAGGAAAGTCTGTGGGATAATATGTAAAATTTACCTTTTATTTATTTATTTATTTATTTATTTATTTATTTATAGATAAATATCATGTTATAATGTTACTACGTTATCAAAAACGTGCTTGATACACCCAAAGCAACAAAATAATTTTTTTCTTTATAATTTATAACATTACAATTTCCCTCAGAAACTCAGTTCTAAATTTTACATAAAAATATAATCAATCTGCCTTCTCGATCAACCATATTTTTGTTTATATTTTACCTGGTTTAATCAGGCTGTATGAAATCTTCTCCTGAGATAAACGCTTCTGTCATGTTTCCGTTCAGAAGGCTAATTTCTTCTGCACCTGCTCCTCCGTCTCCTCCTCCCTCTGGTCGCATCTTGCCACCAGACAAACAACGAACACCTCACCGGACCTCAGTGAGGACGGCCAGGTTGTTGTTCAGAGCGCGTGTGTCACTGCGCGCTTGGCTCGCGGCTACAGCAGCTGTGTAGCCCCAGACAGCGCTCGCGGACTCAAACGTCAAGGTACCAGAGCGGCTGTCAGCGAGACATCCGGTCGTCCCCTTCAAAATAAAATGTGTACCCAAAGATACGTGGTGGGCAACGATGATAGAGGACATGGAATCTTACACACACACACACACACAATATATGTATGTATGTATGTATGTATGTATGTATATATATATATAGAGAGAGAGAGAGAGTAACCAATTATAAAACAAATAATTTTGTCAAATGCCATCAAGCTGGTACACATCCAGTATGTTCAGCAGTGCTACACTTTCTACTAATCAAAGGCAGATCTAAGTTGGTGGGGTTTTAGCCTTGACTTAAAGGAACTCAGTGTTTCTGCATCTTTGCAGTTTGCTGGAAGTTTGTTCCATATTTGTTCATGCATGTTTGAGAAATTCTTTCATTTCAATGTCAATGTCAGTTATGCAAAACACCTGGGTGGACCTACCCCTGCCTTCAAGCTCGGCGCCTCCTCAGAGCTGGAGTTTCCAAGCGTCTAAGCTTCCGCCTCACAGAGCACCGGTTGACTCCATCACTCAGGCCCTTCAGACTAAGATAAAAGTATTGTTAAAGGGTTAACAGAGGAGCGATGCTGTGATGACTTTCTGATTGTGGAGTTTCAGAAAGAGCAAAAGTGTTAAAGAGATAGAGGTCCAATTTCAAGGCAGAATTTTCAACAAAATTTCATTCAATATGTGCATAAAATGTACAACTGAATGACAATAAAATCTGTCTATGTCCTTGTTTTCTTTTAAGTCATAACTGATATAAACAGAATTTTTACAACCAAAGACAGTTAATTAGGCTATAAAATGGCCGTATGTGCCTTGAAAATACATAATACTGCCCCTTTAAACATAAAAACGTAAAATAAAATTAATGTTTTCACTTAACTATTATTTATTTTATTACTGATTTATCATGAGATAATCCAGTCGCCAAAACAAATGTGTGGAATAGTTTGGTTATTTTTCGGAAATTATCATTTAAGTTTTAAAAATTAAGAGAGGGAAAGAGACAATTACGTCTTATTTTGAAAAACCAGATTTGCTGTTTCCGGTGAGCCTGTCTCACTCCACGCAGCTGGAGCGGCTCGCGGTTCCAGCGCGCGCGCCTCTCTCTTCAGTCAGCGGAATACAAACAGACCTGCTCACAAAAGAGGACATAACTGCTTTCTGGGGCTTTTTCAGCCTAATTTTTCTTCCGTATTTTTACTCGGCTCGCCTGTTGACTATGGGAACACGAACTGACACACACGCTCCGGGAATTTAGCGCTGAAGATGCCGCTCAGTGACAGCTGTTGACTGACAGACAGACCGGTGAGACGTGACGGACAGGTACCCCGCCGCGCTCCTCCAACCTATGGCCTGAAGGATAGTCAGCAGACAAGATGCTGTGACCTCGAGTGTTTATTCTGGACTTCACCGTGCTGGAGCTGAAGTATGGGGCTGTTATAGGCGGTAAAGCGGAGACTTTGGGGGGGTGGGGTGGGAGGGAGGTCTGTGTCTGAATTTTGTCTGCGCTCCGTCCCCTCCGGTGGACACTGAACATACCGGAGACGCGGACGGAGACGGCGTTGCTTTCCTGTCGTCTGTTTCGGCGGAGACATGGCAGCTGCCATCGCCAGCGGTTTGATCCGCCAAAAGCGGCAGGCCAGGGAGCAACACGCCCACCGACCGACTGCTCACCGGCGGCGGAAAAGCCCCGGTAAGAAGCAGGGGCTGTGCAACGGCAACCTGGTCGACATCTTCTCCAAAGTCCGGATATTCGGGCTGAAGAAGAGGAGGCTAAGGAGGCAAGGTGTGAAAACGCACGCACACGCACAAATCTAGTTTCCATTCACTCCCAAACGGCTTGTGCACAAACACACTCTGACATACACACACGCACACACACACACACACACACACACACACACACACACACACGCAGTCATGTGTTGTAGTGGCCTATGGTTCACTAGTTTGCAGGTACATCCATTATTGAAGCCACAGATTAGTCTGTCTGGTCTCAACCCCCCTCCTGAGTGTCTGTGCGCCTCACACTCTAAAACTCATAATTTAAAGATTCAGCCTCAACAAATTGCCTCATTTCTCCTTTTGCCAACTCACCCTGTGTGAACTTTTGTTTTTCCATTTGTGATGAAAAGAAAAATGTCAAAAATGTGCTCCATTCAAATCTCAGACTTCACTCTATGGTGATAGTTTTGGGTGGAATGGCTCATCACTTTGGGCGGCATCACATAGGGGGCAACACAAGCACTTGTTGCACCCAGAGTTTTTTTGTAATATATTTATTTGATGAAAATTGACAGTATATTTATTTCTATATACACTAAATAGAGATTCTTTCAAATACATGTGAAAACGAATGGACCCTTTTCAAGCTCGGCTTATCTGTCCAGAACCGCCGCTGCTCGTTTTCCAATCACAGTCTGGATCCAGCCCCCGTCAGGAATGAGGAATGATTGCATATGCCGCAGGAATGAATGCAGCTTAATGAGAATGTTGTGATTGTGTGCTATGGGAAGCGTCGGGGAGATGAGTGCCATTCTAATCAATTGATTGTGTTGGAAACCAGCAGGTGATGGTATACGGCACGGGAGGGAAGAGGAAGGATTTGTGTTGGTATGGATTGGTTCTTACTGGTTCGGTACGGTAAACGAAGGGAATTTGTGTCCTACCTGCTTAGTTTTCCTTTCTCTTTGTCTTCTGGCCTCCTCCCAGCTTCATGTCCTATTTTTCTCTCAAATTTTCTTCCCTTTCCTCCTCGTGTCCCCTTTCTTTTTCTCCTCCTCTTGCTCTGCTCTAATCCTCTTCCCACCTGAGGTCTTTCTGTCCCTCCATCTTTTCCTCCTCAGATCTTTCCACCCTCCTTTTCCAGCTTCATATGACTCCCCCCCCACCTCTTTCTGCTTCTTCTGCTTCAAGCTCTCCATTGCTCCTGTTTTCAGTCACAAGAACCACTTATATATGTATATGCAAATAATCTCATTGCTGTGTGTGCATGAGAAAAATTAGCAACATCCCTGTCTGCCTTCTAAAGGTTTTGGACTAATATTGATCAGTTCAGTTTAGTCAATTCACTTATTTTTTTATTTTTTTATTTTTTTAATCTAATTTAGTGTGAGATTTTAGCTGAAACAAAAGCTGCTAACAAACTTGATCTCTGCGCCGTTGGGGCTGCATAAAAGCATAATAGAAACTTCAATCAAAAATCTAATTTTCAGCTTTAAGAAATTCCTTTTGGCTGAGTCACACCGTCGGGAGGTGAAATCTATCAGCCATACGTCAGACAGGGATTCACAGTCTGTAGAAAAGGTTTTTTGATAGAAAATTATGTTTTACGTTTAGTTTCATTGATGAAAGTGCGTGACATCAAAGAGATGATGCTCTGGTAAGAGGAAGGAGACGGCAAATGACCTTTCTAGCAGCTTCCCCAGACCGTGTCCTCTTTTCTCCACTGGGCAGGGTCTTCTGCTTTCCTTTTCTCTCTCAATAATTATAATTTTTTAAATTAAATTCCATCGCTACAAACACATCCGGTGCTCATTTGCTGCTTTAAATTATAGACCTATTTGCAGTAGAGGAAAACAAGAGATTCTGTCTGTTTGGACGTGGCAAATAATTGTCAATTTCCCTTATCAATTAAATGCGTTTTAACAATGTGGAAATGATTGCTTCTGACAGCCTGAGGTGATGAACTCCCTCGTTGTTTGCTTTGTGAAATAGCTACAGGTTTACGAACATAAATGCTCTCATATCGTGTCTGAGTTGGGCAACAGAAAAACACAAATCTGTGTCGTTTTGTCAAAGTATTCTTCCTCTCTGGATTTTTTTTCTCACTTTGCAATCACGAACTTCATTTTATTATGGGGATTTTAGGTGATTCAGCAGCACAATGAAGTGTGTAATTGTGAAGTGGAAAGGAAATAATCGGCGGTTTTCAAAATTCTATCAAACAGAAGTCTGAAAGGTAAAGTGTGCCTTTCTCAACCCCTTGAGTCAGTTGCTTTGAAGAGACGCTTTCTGCTGCAGTTACAGCTGCAACTTCTGGGATTTTTCGCTCATTCTTCCCTGCAAAATGACTCAAGCTAACTCAGATTGAATGGAGTCCTTCCACATGTTCTAAATTGGATTTAATACTGGACTTTGACTGGGCCAAATGCCCTAACTCTAACCATCCTATTGTAGATCTGTGATGAACGTCTGCCCCATTCTCATACTTTTTTTTGCATCCACCCCCATCAACTTTAACCAGTGTTTCAATCCCTGTTGTGGGAACAAAAAATACACCACAGCATGATACCACCCCACCGTGTTGCGTGCATGCCAATCAATCTAGACCAGACCCCTTATTTGCATATTTGTGTCACCTGCAACATCAAGCAGGACTTCTTTCAAGAATGCTTGCAAAACATTGCATTGGATTTTCTTAAGAATATCATAGAAAAAGGGGGTTGAAAATGAATGCATGCCACACTTTTAAGATTTCGCTTCACTGTTAGGTGCAAATTTGTAATCTACTGTGTAACACACATACAGGATTTTTGCTGCATTGAAACAAAATTATTTAGTTTAATACTCCTGCCAAGTATTTTATGAGTAATTTCATGCTCATTCTTGGAGTGGAAAGAGCGTTTAAAAACAGATTTTGCTGCAATAAATCCATTCCATGTTTGTGTTTGTTAACGAGGAGTCTTGAGGTTAACAGTTCGTCTGGTTCTGCAGGTTTTTGCTCATAGCTGTGATTGTATAAAATCTGTGGAGACTGTGAAGGCAGAATTGATAATGCGCTGAAACAAGAACTTGCTTCTTCAGAGATGAAAAGTATGGAAAAGTCTGCGTTGAAATAAAGAGGAAAATTTGAAGGAAAAAAAAAACACAAAAATGGCCTCAGAAGTATTTGATGGAGATGGAAATGTTTTTCTGAACCAGCAAACTGTCCAGCTTGCTGAAGCCTGACCTGGTATTTAGTCAGGACATGTAAAGGGGCGCCCATGTCTCCGAGCTGACCCCGATCACCTGCGCATTTCTCTGGAAGAACACGAGTCAAAGGCCAAGTTAAAAGGCAGCTCTTCCTCTCTGGTTTCATGCTACAACGGAAACTTGACTCCAGGTGGAAGAAAAGAGAATCGCTCGAAATAAAAATGCCTCGACTGGATAACCAAACCAAATTGTTTTACATTAAAGACGTTGCTGGTGATTAATGTAACCCAGGGAGAGTCAGGTCTGTGACTGGCTGTCTGGACAGGGCGTTCCCTTTGGCTCGAGGTTGATGCAATTGCTCAATAAGCATAATCAATAAATGACACCGGTGTTTTTCCTACCAAAGTCTCAGAATCTGGAATAACATACGAAAGCATAAAGATTGTTTGCAGACTTGCAAGGAATTCAATCATTATCTTTTCTTGGCATTAGTTCAGGTTTATCACTCCAGATCTGCCGTTTACATTTCAGTGTGTGTCTGTAATCACTTATCGAGCTGAGGTAAATGAGGATCAAATGGGTGCTGCACATGAATTCCTCACTTGGGTGCTTTTCGTTTGTCAAGATGCTGCGTGCGCCGCGATCTTTAATGCCTCGCTCGTATGAGGCGCCGCTCTGTACGCCGTTTAGCGCCGCGTGTTGACGAATTAACAGACAACGCAATATGTCAAATCCGCGTGGCAGCCTTGATTGGCTGACTGATTCAATCAGATTGCATTGTCTCCAAAATATGGGCAACGTGGGAGCAAATCCATGTGGGTGTGTGTGTTTGTAAGTGTGTGAGCGTGTGGATGGGGGAATACCCTTTCTCTGGAACAGTCTGGAATCACGAGACTGTTCCCATGGCAACATGAGGATGGGAATTTCCCTAGTAACAAAAAAAGGGACACGATGGATACTGGGAAGAGTGGGAATCTCACCTTGGTTACTCAGGAAGTCTGATTCTGATCAAACGGACAAGCAGTTGGATGAATGGATGCATGTGTGTAAAGACCCACATTTACGCTACTTGAGATTATTAACTCATTTTCATATAGGTATGTGTTATCCTGCTAAACTGATCTAACAAAAGGAGGAAAACATATATAAAAAAACATGGCAGCATAAATGTGCACAAACGAATTCACATCTTACATTAAATCAATTCAATATACCTTGATGCCATTTGCTGGTATTAAGGTGTATTGAGTTTTTGGAAAGGGATAATTTTCAAAACAACAACAACAAAGTTCTTTCCTGCAAGTAAAATTCGTTTTTAGTTTTTCATATCAGCTAGTTTTTTTTTTCCAGTTGAATGTAACACAGAGTAAAGCATCGCTGCCCCTCTCCCACCTCTTGCTGCACACTGGAACTAAGCTGGATGAAAGAAGCCTACCATTGCAGAAAAATATTTCTAAAAGAACAATTATTGAAAACAAAAGTAATCTGGAATACTGTATTCCACTTTGTAAATACAAGGTGCTAAATGCGCTAAATGTTTTCAAAGTTAGCAAAATGGGAAAACATTAATTGAAAAATCAGCTTCGCTATTAGCAGGAGTCCGCAATGGTGTGTGTAATGAGAACACAAATGTTCTGTATCTATGTTTATTTTAAAAAAAAAAAGAACATAACCAATAAACATGAATTCAAATTGCATTAAAAATCTTCTTTAAATATTCCTTTGGAAATATAGTTTTAAACTATTTTATAGCATTTATTTCATAACATCTTGAGAGTAAAGAACAAAGAATCAGTCTTAATATTAATGTCAGATTTTTTTTTTCTTTTTTATCCAGTATGTGGAAGCGGAAGGTCTGCCAGGAACACTGTGAGCTGTGAAAACTGCAGCCCTGGTTGTCATCTGCTGGGCAGCACAGCTGCGGCAAGTCAAATATATCTCTGCAAGTGTTAATGAGACCTCCTAGGTAGCTTCATTAGCCTTGAAATGAGGAGATAAAAAAGTGACCACTGGAAAACAGAGAAGAGGCGCAATCAAAACTAAATTAGATGTGTGTATCGGGGCTTTTTATTACCTTTCATCACTGTCCCACTGTAATTAGGAGTGCATTTGGTCAATAAGCTTTTAAAGCTGCTGCTCTAAGTTGTTGCTGTCTTATTTAGCGCAAGGACTGCGTGCAACATTTGTGTTCTCATTACACACACCATTGGGGACTCCTGAAAAGAGCATTGGAAAAACATCTACGCGGCTGAAACGTTTTCGAATTTCATCTCCTTTGTGATGGACCGAAAGCAAACACTGCTTAGTTGTGAAGTGGAAGAAAAAGTGGATAATGGTTCGACCCGCGTGTAATTTAATCTCAACATAAATCCAGCGGCTCTGCGAAGGCCTCGAAGGTTTGTTAGAGAAAATTAGCGAGCAAGAGCTGCTTCATGAAGCTCAAGGAGCACAGCAGGCAGGTGAGGGAGGAACATTTGGAGAGTCAAGATTTGGTTATAAAATAAAATATTTTAAGTTACCACAGAGTTCAGCTCAATCCAGTTGGTAGCTTAAGCTACCAGCTATATTTTCAATTTAAGTTACCAACTCTGTTTGCAACTAAAGCCACCACCAGCTAGGATCTAATAAATTTTTATTTGTAATAAATGTAATAAAACCACAAAACAAGACAATTACACACTACTTCATCTTCCACTAGTGTTTTAGTCATCGTCTGCATAAATGGATTCGCAACAATTTCAGGTTTATTTGTGAGTTTTATTTGTTTTCCAGTTTGGCACTGAGAGGAAAAAAATGTTGTTGCCATGTATTAAGTTTAATATTCAGCGGAGAGAGGCCACTACGCTGTGAGCCAAGAGCTAAGACGTCAAACCAACTTTAAGAAAACCTCTATTTTTATTTTTTTTAATATTGAAACTGTGTAGCCTTGAAGATTTCTGTTGGCTGAGTCACAACAACAAGCCTGAAACATGTTTATACTTATCTTTATCACAAAACCCAGGGATCTGAACAGAGCCAGAGGGCGACCTAGATGTGTCTCTGAAACAGAAATATCCTTTATGATTCCTCCTAATAATGTTATTAATGATGCATTATGTAACAAGACAATTTTACAGTTTGGGAGAGAATGTAACTGGATTTCTGCATTTTTCCACATCTGAAAAAGTATGAAAATACCTTCTTGTTGATTTCATTTATTTCTTTTATACCTTGGACTTGCCTTGAAAGTTAAAAATTGATTTAACTAAATTGCTTGAGCCGTATAACTCCAGAAGCGCACTGCGACTGAAGAACAGAGGGAATCTGACTCTTAATATTCGTTCTGCAACCGTTTGATAAATCCTGCCTGAAAATTTACTGTCTTTACTCGAGTTCACTTTTAGTTTGATCATGTCATTAATTTTGTTTTTATCCTAGTCATTTAGTTTATTTTATTTGGCTGATTTTTTTAATGCTTTGAAGCACTTTGGTAAACTTTTTTGTTTCAAATATGGTGTTTAAATACAATTGACATTTTTGTAAGATTTCCATCTATCTAAATGTTTTGTCCTTCTTTGTGTCCTTCTTTTCTCCTTCCTCATATCATTCCTTTGTTCTATCCTTCCTCCCCTTGTGTTTTTCCTTTTTTCTTACGTCATTTCCTTCCTCGTTGTCCTTCCTTGTCTCATTCCTTGTGGTGATCCTTTCTTTTTTCCTTCCTTTCATTGTTTCTCTGAACATTCCTTCTTCCATGCATCATTTCTGGTCTATTCCTTCCTTTTTCTTGTATCCTTCCCTCTCTTGTTTCTCTCTTTCCTCTGTCCTGTCCTTGTGTCTTTCTTTTTTTTCAGTCTTTCTTATTCTTTTCTTTGTTCCTTTGTCCTTCCTTTTTCCATCCTTTCATGTCTTCCATTCTTTTTCCCGTGTGTTTTTGTGGTTTCATGCACCTTTCCTTTCTCCCTGCATTGTGTCCTTCTGTTTTGTCCTTCCTCATCCTCCCTCTTGCATCCTTCTGACCCTCCTCTTTCTCTTTCTTTCCCTCTGTCTGTCCTTGTATCATTGCTTTAGTTCTTTCTTGGTGGTGAGATGGACATATCAATAATTTGGCATAATTTCTAAATAAAAACAGGTAAAAAAAAAAGATTAAGATTTTTAACGTGCATTTTCTGGATGAATCGACTATTCTTCATATTTTTTTTATTGACTTCACCACGCTCCACGCCAAGCAGCGCGCTGGGAATTGCAGTGGAAGTGCTGGTTTTGAGCATCACCGCTCCTCTCTCCTCCTGCTGCTGCACAAGATGGATCCCTCAAAGACGGAAAACACCCCTCACGCTCGGCTCGCGCCCCTCCTGAAAGAAAGACAGAAAAAAACTGGGTCAATCGCAGCTCTTTTCTGTCTCTGTGCATTAGAGGGTGTACCGTCAATGATTCACCTTGTGTCTCTCGCACACTCAAAGGGGATTCCCACTCTCATTATTATAACTGCAGAGTCACTGATGGTGGGGTTCACGAGGAGACCGCGGGCGTGGTCACATGCATCTGGGCGAGCGGCCATATTAGGTGACCGGTGTACGTCTTTTCCGTTTGGTGTTGTTTTGTTTTGCTTATTTCTTTACGCCAGACGGTAAAATATCGATGACTCAGATCAGGATGACTCAGATTACAGTAAATCAGACTAAGATCTAAAACCTGCTGATTAAAAAAAGACAAAAATCTAATCAGAAGCTCACAAATCAGAGACTGGATTTTCTCCTTACCGTCTATCATTATAAATCTGAATTTCATGATTTTGGGATCTCCTAAAATGTGAAATGTGTCGTTTCTCATCCATCCTGATTCTGAGAGCGTCTCAACAGACGCGGCTACATTAGTAAAGTCGATTATTTCTCTGAGATACATTCAAGGTGCCCTTTACTTTGACTCTGGCAGCCGGAGTTTTCTCTCCTTTTTTTCCTCTAAAAATTGTTTGAGTCTCACTTTTCATTGTTTTCAGGGTTTCTACACTGTTAACCACTTTCTCCTGATATAAATCTGACTATAATTTCAGTGCAGATGAGGTTAAACCCCAATACTTTACTGTTCCACTTAATTTAATTAGCTCACAGACACACATTTCAGTCACGTCGCACTTTTTTAATCTCACCAATTCTTCCTTCAACACTGAAAAGCCCTTCCTACATTGAGGAAAGAGGGATTAAGAATTTCAGGTTGTCCCATTTCTCCTTTTTTTTTTTTTTGCACACGTTCACACCCTGTGATAAAGGAACAGATACCCCTGTCTGCAGATCAATACACTATACAATCACAAGGCCTGCTGGGTATGTACAAAACTGCTGCGAGGCTGCACTTTAGCATCAAAGCTTCAGAAATAATTTATCAATGTTATTCAAGTGGAACAATGACCACGAAGGACGGATTAGTCTAGGAATCCTGTAATGGATTGGATGTGCTTGACTAGGCTTTCCAAAGGAAATCCCTCAGGATGCAGGAGGTTGCATGTGGTCACATTGTGCTGCTTTAAAAAGGTGTTTTATCACAAAGGTGCCCTCCATGGTGCTTCCAGGATGGCATTGTGCATTAGAGTCCAAGTCCCTCTTGAAGTTGGTTCAAACTCTTTTTGAAGTGTGAATAACGGTATCTGTTGTCTCATTTGTGTTTCTCTGCATGTAGAACCGCAGCTGAAGGGCATAGTGACCAGGTTGTTCTGCAGGCAAGGCTTCTATCTCCAGATGGGCCAGGATGGAAGTCTGGACGGGACCAAAGATGACAGCACCAACTCCTGTTAGTGCACACGACAAACACGCATTCGTAGAAGATGATTAAAAAAACAAGCAATCAATCAGTCAGTCTTTTTACATTTTGGCCAGTTTAGCTCTAAAAAATGAGGTTGTTTGACTTTTTGTTCCAACATAATCAAATTCGGTTCTGGTCTTGGGCACAAATTTTACTAACTTTGGGTTTTTAGTGATTGGTTTGAGTCATTGTTTTATTTTCAGGGTGAATGATCAAACCAAAAGCTGGAATGAGTTTTTTTTCCCCCCAAGTTTGAATTTATTATGGAGTTGCTTTAAACCCAACTCGGTTAAAAATATGTATTCAGACTCAAATATACACATACCATCAAATGGACACTTGGTTAGCACGTTGCACCTTGATCAAAAGCTTTTTGTAGCTATTAGCAAGCATCTAGCATAACTGAGCAATATGGATATTTGAGCAATTTTACTGATAAAATTGACAAAGTTTATTCAAATTATTTAGTTTTCAGACTCAGATTGAGCTCTTAGTAATATTTGGAGTGTGAGCACAAAATGTAAAATCTAATCAAAAGTGTGCACTAAATTAAAGTTGAGTAAATGTTGAGTGCTAAAATATAAGGCAGAGGAATGTGTGTTTCATGGGATCAACAGATTTAATTAAAGCAAGTATTTTGAGACTGAAAAAAGTTGGAATAAAAAGCAAAGTGAAATATTTCTCTCAAGGCCCAGATATTCATCAGCAGTGATACTTGAACAACTCTCCAAATTTATCTAATATGATGAAAATTAAACCAAATGGTTTAATTTGATGCAGCAGTTCTCTTATTTCCTTTCAAATAAGAGAACTGCCTCATCAAGTTCAGTTAGCTGAAGCTAGAGGTGCCCCTGTTACAATTTACGATCGAAATACACTCAGTCAGTCATATCAGCCTGGACTGAAAATTTCAGTGTAAATATTGATATAGCTCAGTTTTAGGTAATGAATGATTTAAAGTGGTTTCTCAGGGAATTGTTTCCGTAGTTTTTTTTTTCCTACATGCAGCCGTCAGACAGGAGTTACTGATGGATAATTTACAAGTCAGCTTTTGGAGTATTTTCATTACTGACGCTGAGAGAAAATCACGTTCTGAACAGCAATATCACAGGTCCAAGGACTCATCCCCACGTTGGCGTTGCTGTCAGGCCAAAATCTTCAGTCCGTCTGTTTATATTCTGTCGACTCTCTGCAACTTTATCAGTTTTACTCACCATTTTGTACATTTTACTTTTTATGAAGGGTCTAAATCAAACAAAATTCCCAGAATTTCCCTATTTTGTTTGTATCCAAATAGGACAACTTAATTTTTTTTTTTTACTTTAAATCCCAGCAAAATATGAGGTACTGAGTAATATTTTTTTTTCATTGTGTTTTGTGAAGTTGTTTTTTTAGCACTTTCATTGTTGCTGGAGTCTTCACATGATGGAAAAAATAACAATCCATCATTTTTCTTCCATCTTGTTCGAACATTGAAAATGGATGCCGTTAAATTCTTAGAGCCTTGACTGAGAGCAGCAGTAGTAATCATTTCTTGACTGCAAAGACAAACAAACATTCTCTGTTTTCACAGTCACCGTGTCTTATTTGGATATATTTATATTCTTGGTTTTTTGCATGAAATTAATCAAAATGTATTGGCACAGCTGATGGAAAATGTACAGAAAGCCACAAATTAATTAATATATCTATTTTTAAGTGTCTTAAATGTAGATTTATGATTTCCAAATATTATTAAAAATCCTCTGGCTCAAAGAGAAGATAAGAAAACCCTCTAATTTATTAAATTCAACATTACCAGCTTTTAATCTCTTTTTACTCAATCATTCATAGATGCATATTTCTAATTGCATCTATGAATGCAATTACGTTCTGTAAATATTACATTTGAAAATGTCAAAAATAATATTTAGCTACCTGTATCAATTTTTTGTGTAGTGCATTAAGTGTTAAAACATACCCTTTAATAAAAATGATCGAAAGATAATTATTTAATGTTCATGTGGTAATTTAGGCCAAAGGACAAACAGAAAGGGTTTGATTCCTAACATACAGCGATGCAGAGTTAGGAAATGTTTATTTCAGTTATTGGAGACTTGACTTGCAAAGAAATGACAAGGGGAAGCTTGTATTTAGTTTCTATAAATCACATATCAATAGTGCTTCTTTATTTTTCCAAAAATTCCAGCAAAATAAGAAGATTTCGGCACTAAAAGCTGCTTAAAGCAGTGAACAACAGTCGACTAGAACAGAAGAAAGATCCTGTTGTTTTAGCACTTTAGAACAAAAATTGCTCCCTCTCCAGTTGCCCGTCATCATTTTGTATTTTTTGTGTGTCTTAAATGCTGAATGTTTCTCTTCTTTCAGTCTGTCAGATGAACAGACAGCTAAATTACAACGTTTTAATGTCATTTTTAATGTTGTGTCTCAAAGCTTTTCTGCTAAAAGGGGTCTCAGCACCTCATCTAGTCAGACTGATGTGGAATATCTCTGAAAATGAATACCTCTTTTGAACAAAGTACACAATGTACGAGAAATGTGGTGGAGGATAAAGAAAGACATCGTCGCTAAGCATCCCTCTCTTGCATCGCTGTATGTAAACAAAGCAGAAGAGTTAAACTGCCCCCACAATTTTATTTGAAAATGTCCCGCGACATTTTCCCTAATTTTAGCACCTCATCTGATGTGTAGTCTCATTTTTAGAGAGGATATAAGGGTTTCCACAAGCTGAAGTACACTGCCTGTGCAATTACTAGGCAAGTGAACATTTTAATCACATTTTCCAACTCCAATCTGTGGAAACGTGAATCCTTATTGGATTTAAGCTCATCAGGTGAAATGTGTTGTGCATAATTTCCAGGCAGGTTCTACTCTAAAAAAAGATTGTAACCAACTTTTTTCGAAGGGATTCTGCCCTCTTGTGTCAAAATGTTCTGCCATGTGCACAGAACTGTCAAGCATTTTGTTGAAAAATAGTCAACAGGGATGCAAGAAATATATTGAGGGGAAAAAAATAGGAACCGCAACCTTCCTGGAGAGCCCAGAAGAACAAGATGTTCAGAGCTCAGAGACGGGGAAGACTGAAACCCGGCCATTACTGAACGAGAATCATGAGATGAAACGTCAAAACTGGACCAAGAAATACCTGAAAACAGATTTTTTTTAAAGGTGTTACAGACTGATGATATAAGTGTGTCTGAACACCCAGCTCCACTTTGACTGAGACATTAGTAAATCTTACTGGTATGTACTGGTGTTATTACAGATGAGCAAGTTGGACCTTTTCAGGCTCAAGATGGACTATAAATCAGCTCCCAAACCCAGTGGAAGTGGAAAAATCTTTGAAGAAGCCAATGGTTTTCATGTGGGATGATTCTCATCAATGCACTAAAGTACTGCACTGAGATGCTAAAACTGACCAGGAACAGATGAAGAAACCGCCTCCGTGAATGACGAGATGCACTTATCCAAGTTTTAAACTCTCTTTCATCTCGTTTTAGTTATTAGAGCAATAAGCATTACTGTGTCTCTGTATGCATTTTGCACTGACTCTTTCAAAAGTCTACCAGAGTTTCTGAATCCAGCATGTTCTGTCACAGAGGTGGAAAGCTCAAACGTAGAAACAATCCAACCTTGCTTTGATACCAGAGTAGCCTTCCTGTTGTCTTCTAAACTGTGACTCTCTTTAAGTTGCAGCCTGAACGAACCTCTGGTGTTGAGTTCAACATAGTTTTATCTAAGATACCTTATTGCATTCTCTCCTGACTTTGTTTTTAACAGCTTAATATTAATATTTTCACACTTTGAGTCTTTTTCACACATTTACAAGTTCCACACTGATGGCTGTTGCTGTTAGGGTGACCTAGTAGCTTAGCACGATGTGTTTAATGATGAGAAAAACATGAGATTTTAGAGATTCTGACCAGTTGGTTTCTCTTACATGAGTTTCTCTTTTTTATTTCCAAAGCTGCTGCTGTAACGCTTCAAACATATCTCTGTTTAAAAAGAAAGATTCTACGATTTTCTTCTTTTGAGCCATGAAAATCACTCAACAACTCATGACCTCTTCTAGATTTTTTATGAGAATTACTTCTGCCATTGTCAAGAGGGTTACAAAAAAAAAAAGATGCAGTTTTTGTACTGACACAAGATAATTCAAAACATTATGGCTGCAGTTCAAAGCTCTGTCTGTTCCTGTACCGTCACAGAGTGCTGCTCTTTAGACTTGACCTGCAGGGGTTATGAGCTACTGAGCCTCTTTCTAAATTAAATGAATTGTGAGTGATATTAAAATGTCATAAAGTCTAAATTGGCTTTGTCAAAGTATCATGTGGGACAGAAAAATAGGGTCACTTCTGACAATCCCAAGGCATAAATAAGAAATACAACTAAACAAAAGAGATAATTTGAAGTAAAATATAGAAAAACTGTATACTTTTTCATGTGGAATAAATTAGAAAACCACACATTTCTTCCCTCTTATGTCCTAACAGAAACATGGAGAACATTAGTACACCGCATATGAAAGTATGATTGCTCAGTTTTAACCTGACATATTTAGTTTGGTTCTTCCAACTGTTGAAGTCAGAGCGAACAGACCCAGAGAGCTCTCCGAGGCCTTCAGAGAGGAGATTAAAGCAGCTTAGGGGTCTAATGAGGGATTTAAAAAGTGCTGAAAACAACTTCCAACATGGCCACCTGTGGCTGTTCAAGCAATTTCACCCTGAAAGAAGACTTGAACAGGCTATATGAAGAGTCCAAAACCCCTAAAATGGCATTGCTAGATGCATAGCAGACTCTTTCTTTCTTGATACGAACATGCATGCCTGCACATCTTGAAAAAGACTGCATGAGTTTAACTTTCATGGGAGATGAGCATGGAAGCATAAACTAAACATTCTGTAAAAAAAAAAAAAGTACAGAATGTTTGGTTTTGCTGTGGTTATGTTTTTATTCCAGCTCATTGTCAGAATCCAACATGAGTTTTACTGGATATCAGAGGGTTAAAATGTGAGACTATCTGTAGAAAAATAATAATTAAATCAAAGCTGAAACAGACCTGGACCCTGAAACATGACAATGACCCAACACAGACCATTAAATCCACCCAGAACTGGACTTAAAATGGGCCAGACACAAAAGAAAAGAGAAATAATTTTAACTAATGATGGGACTAGTCCTGACTTTTTCATCACCTGTGAAGCACATTTGTTTCTATTAAGTTTTTAAAAAAATCATGATTAGATACTTTCTAGCAATCAGAAAACCTCAGTCCCGTTTTAGTTGAGATTGTTTAGTGAAGTCTCAAACCGTCTGATTTTTTTCATGTTCTTTTAAAATTAGGGCAGCATGTGACTAATCTAAAAAGTTTAACGTATTAATATTGCAAAATGCAGATTAATAGCATCACCTATTCTATTTTGACCTAAAAGTCTCTCTACCGCAGAGGGTAACTTCAAAGCAGGGCATTACACGGTCTTGTACTGTGCTGAACAATACAGACTGGGAAATGCGAGTGAAAAGACGAGTGAGGAGAGTCAGACTGATGTGCTCGATGGAAAGTTTTAGTTTAAAAAATACCATGATTAGAGTGGATGCCCTGTGCAGAGGATATAGACCTCAATGCGAGTTCGACTCCTGTCCTCGGTCCCTTAGCCGCAAGTCTCTCACCATCGTTCGCTCTGTCCGCTTCCTGTCTGATTACTGCCAAATAAAGGCCTGTAGCACCAAAGCAATTCTTAAAAAAATACCACAATGGTCTTCTGGGTAAAACCACGGTAATCTTCCACCGAAGCACAACCAATTTAAAATTTCTGAATTACATTTGAAACAAAATGACTTCTTCCTGAATATGAAGTCATGGAAAACTGAGATGTTTGACTTGAGACAGTAAAACATTTTCTTAAATGAAAATGTGCATTTTTACATTTCAAGGTTACAAAGTTAACTATATTGATTAATCACAGTGCGAGAGTGTGATTAATCTGATTACATTTTTTAATCGATCGACAGTACAATATAAAATGCAGCAACATTCATTAATGCATCTAAAACACAAGTTTCCATTTTAATTCCTCTTGTGTTGTGTGTCCTCAGCTCTGTTCAACCTAATTCCTGTGGGTCTGAGAGTCGTGGCCATCCAATCAGTCAAGACGGGTCTCTACATCGCCATGAACGGAGAGGGTCACCTTTACTCCTCGGTGAGCACACCGGCGACACGCGCAGACAGGCTTATCAGAAGCTGCTAACGGACGCCGTCCGCCATCACAGCTGTCGTCTTCAGCCCTGGCAAGAACGGCGTTTGGTTCCTCTTGGTTTTAGATGCGCTGCGGTCCCCTCGGGGACTTTAATTAGACACAAACGGAAATATCGGCCCGGCTTTATCCACCAGGGTGAGTTGTTGGCCAGTGGGGCTCGGAGATGATGCATCTGTTGACTTCAGCTGTGATCAGAGGTGGGAGACATTTGGAAACTACCTGAGCTTCCAAAGGAGGGATGTGGCTTATTGGATGTCAGAAAATGTTTTATATTCTTGTTTTTTGAATTCAAACGAAAACTAGAACTTATTTAGTTCACCAAATAAGGGTTTACAAAGGTTGTAACAAATTGATTAGTTTACAAAATGTTGTATCCAAATATCCGAAAAAATAATGTAAGCAGTTAAAATGACATTATTCCCAATGCATATGCAGCACCTTCCACATTTAGTGGCATCCCTGGTAAAAATGTGTATAAAACTTAGACTTTAGAAAATTAACGAGTAAGTAGCAAACAACAGTCAAGACCTTACTTGACATTAATAATCAGGAAAACGGCAACAACAACAACAACAACAAAAAATATCACTGAGGCTGTCAATCTGCCTAAATGACAAATAGTCCTTCAGTTTGAGTGAATTTGACAGCGATGTGTTTCGGTGTCCTTGCCAGAAGCATCTTGGCAAAGACCAGCAGATGTGAAAATGGTAAAATCAAAAGCAAAATTACTCTGAGGAGACGGGGAGAACAGTATGAAAGACGAGGTTTGACAGAGAAATAGAGGTGGGGGAGGAGGTGAAGAGCAAGCAGAGCAGCGAACAACAGAGGGAAGGTGAGGTACAGGAGCTGCGATGTGGGTAAGATGGAGCAGAATATGAATTATTTCCATGCTGACTCTTCAGAAGGAGTTCACACTCATCCACCGATGTCCCTTACTTCCTGCTTCATCCTTCCTTCCTCCCCCTTCTTTTCTTTTTTGGGGGGGAAGATGACAAGAGGGGACAAGAGGTGATGAGATGAGAGGATAGGTGATTGAGGGGACGGGGGAATAGAAGCGGGCGGGAGGGGAAGAGGTTAAATGAGGGAAACGAACATGACAGCTGAGAGGAACAAAGGTACGAAGAGGGAGCAGGTTTGTATGTGAGAAAGGAAAAGAAAAAGCAGGGTAAAAACTGTTTTAGAAAAGATTTGAAAGAGGAAAAGAAAACCATGTAAACAGATGAGGGAGTTGGACAAGAACCAGGAAGGATTGAGAGGAGGAAACATTGTTTGTAAAGGGATGAGAGGAAGAGAAAATAGTAATTGGGAAGAGGACTAACGGCGCTCTGCGCCGCTCTGCTGGGCTTTCTCAGCCTGTCGCTGAAAGTCACAGATGCATGAGGGCTTCCTGTAAATAATTGAAGAGGGGGAGTCCCTCCGTTTGCACACAGCAGAAGTCCCCTCCAAAGCTGCACACGGAGAGGAAAAGTGAGAACGTTTGATTGTGTTCCAGCTCGAGGACTGGTGTCCTGGCAGCTCCATGATAACGAATGTATAAATCATCAACGGCAGGTCTAATTCATCCTGATGTCAGCGCGGTTTGATGTTTAATTGGCTGCTCTGTCGGTCCTGGCAGGTAAGGATGGCGTGGCCGGGCTGGAGAGATGCTCATTAACCGTTACGAGGGCGCCTCCACAAATGAACTGCAGCTCTGCTGTTGACTTTTTATACTTCATATGAAGTGAAGTGAACTACTTGTTTACTGGACACAAATTGGGTTAGTTTTTCCTCCGCCCGATCGAGGCATGGTGGAGGTGACAGGATGTCGATATGGATCAGGCCGCAGTGCCTTTAACTTCAGAGAAACAAGGAGCACTTGTCAGTGGTCTTTTCTGTAAAATGTTCGGGATAGGGCAACACATTTTCCAACTGGAAGGAAAAATATTACAAAGCAGGGTGTCGGCTAGCAGAAGTCAGAACATTTTCTTTCTGCTTTATGTCCCAGCAGTTGATTCGTGTTTTATGCTTTCAGTGATCATTCATTTTATCCATTTCGTCTGAATTTAAGGGAGAGAAACATGAGCAAAAACAACTAATCCCAGGGACAAGTACACAATGTAGGCGTAAAAATAAGATACAATGGGACGGACGTATTCAGTGTCTTGAAAAAGCATTCATTTCTCTTGAAGCTTTCTCAACTTTTTTTTCACATTACAACCTTAAACCTCAATACAGTTGTTGGTTTATATAATTTAAAAGTTCGAATTGTGAAGTGAAGGGAAACTAATGCGTCGTTCCCCGAATTTTTAGGAAATATTCTGAAAATTGTTGCGGCAGCAGAAGGCTCCCAGCAAGACAATGACCCTAAAGAGACAGCCAGAGCTACAATGGAATGGTCTAGTCAAAGCATGCTCCTGCATTAGAATGTCCTAGTCAAAGTCCAGACCTTAATTCAATTAAGAAACAAAATTGTTTGTCAAAAGTACTCCCGGGTCAAAACAATGTAGATTAAATACGGAAAAAAAAAAAAAATAATAATGTTAATAGTTTTTGCCTGCATAGCAATGAACCAAGGATGCAATATTTTAATTAGTCTGATTTTTTTTTTGAAAGAAAATCATGGAATTGTAAAAAATTGAAAATTGTATTAAGAACAGTATTTGGGTCACTCCTCAAGTGGCTTTAATTAACTTTACAAGGCACTTTAAACAAAAATGTATTTTTCTGCAACAAACATGCAGTCCAGTGTAAGGGACTCTGTACAGCTGGCTGAATATTACTTTAGCATTAAAAATGCAAGTTCATAACACTTGAAATATATTCTCCAAAAGTTCTTGAACTCCAAACAGTCTTTCTAGGATAAACAGCGATATTGCAATGGAGATCTTTTCACAATTTTATTGTGCAGCTGTGGTTCACATCCCCACTTTCCAGTTAATTCAGCCCCATCCAGCCTCTTCATAAATGTGTCACAGTCAATCCTGAAAGTTTGGCCTAAAGTTCATGGTGTTCAACCACTTCAGCACATCTTCTCCAGTGCATCAAGGCTCTGTCTCTTTCTCAGTCATGAATACATTTTAGCATCATCCTCGGAGTCACGGAATAATGTAAAATATGCTTTGGGCTACAGATGATTTCTCATTTTGGCATAAAAAGAAGTCAAATCTTTTCCAGCTTAAACGCAGAGTATTTATATTGAGATAATGTTTTTGCATGAGAATGTTGCTTCGTGATAATAGATTAATACTTCTTTAGGGCTAATTCCTTATCCCCTTTATTTAAAACAGTTGCTGCAGATTTGGCCACGCATGCGAGGTTTTATTAACTCAAAATCCACGGCATCTGGCAGCGCCTTGTTGCTGCGTCGGAGTGCGCATGCTTCCGAGTAACAGATGGCGCCGTGTGCAATGAGCTGCTATGTGATAATTATGAAGCATGCTGGGGAAAGTGGGGGGAAAAGAAGTGCTGATGAGTCTGGGACCGTGTGTGAATGAGACGAAAGGAGACAACTGTGTGTCCCTGGGTGTTAGGTGGGAGCGTGTGAGAAGAAAGGTGAAAGAGGAAATTGAGTTTGTTAACAAAGTTGGTGCACATCTCTTGCAACACACGCCTGTTGGTCCTGCACCTGCTGCTGCTTCGTTCACATCCAGAGTTGGAGAAAGTTATGAGAGAAGATTGATATTAATAGAGTAAATTCAGATGCCTTAGCTTATATTTGTAGCCAACCTTTATCCTTAAGAATCAGTGTGTTAATGACGCTGAAGTATTCATCCATGTAGGATGTTATAAATATGCAAATACAATCAGTAGAGCACAGTAGTATACCTGAACGTTGCATAGAAAACACAATAAAGCTAATTAAATTCTGATAACAATGAATAAGTTATTTAGACAAAAATATGTGGTCACATTTTAATTAATATGCTAAAAATATTCCATACATTTATTAAAAATTGTGCAAACCTTGAATGTGAATTAGTTTGAGCCACGTAGAAAGACACAGACTAGAATGGAAACATAGCTAATATAATTCTCAATAAGTTGTAATTGTAATGAAAAAGATGAATAAATTTGTGATAAATGTCTCATCAAAATATCTCTAAAATAAAGAATTTATTGAATTTTTCTGATAATTTCTATGAATCAATATTCAGAAAGCATATCAGTTTAAAGATGTTTTTTAAAAGAGACGTCAATAAAATTGTTTTATTTTCACACATATTGTGTTTGTTGAGGTTAAATTGATTTTGTAGCCTACACTATGCAAATATGTGTGTTGTGCACTGTCTGCATAATTACAGAGGCTCAATTACAGCTGTTGCCCTTATGTTTTTTAAACCTGAAGTTTTGCTGACCACCTACCCGCCAGCATTAGAAATGGAAATGGATTCCTACATTAGGCCCTGGATAGGGAGGCTATTTAAATGAATCCACTTCATCTTCATGTTGCTGCTCTTTAAGTAAGACCAGCTTCTTCTTTGTTGCTGAAGGACACAAAGTCACCTTTTGTGAAAAGCTATCTTAAACTCTTGACTCTTAATCTGTTAAGAGTTGTTTTCTTTTTACATGAATTTTGACATGAATTTTACTCAAATCTGATTCATTTAAAAAGATTTTGTAGCCTGCATCTTAGAGGAAATAAACAATTTTTCTCTAATAATAGCCAACTCGGTCACCATTAATGGTTGTGAATAATTAGTGTTGACCTTTAGAGACAAACTTTAAATAAAACTCCAGAAATTAACCTTCCAGCTCAAATTGAATTATCCTGATGATATATTTGATTCTGGTTACGTTTTTATGTTACTGTGATTTAAGGAACCTTTAGTTACCCATACAGTCAATATTCACCTCGACTAACTTTTACCCATAACTGTATTTTTAGTCAGATTAGCAACAGCATTGAGTTGGTTGTATTAGTATTAGTATTATTAAGAGAGATTTTGATGGGTTGTCTTTAGAGTCCAGGGTCCATCTCACAAGTATGCAGGGTTTTGTTTCAGTGCTGTGGCACAGATAGAGGACTTACACCCTTTTGAACGCTGTAGTCCTGTCATTTCATTTCTTCACACAGCTCCAATCTGTCTGGACCGCCGCATGTTTCCTCAGAACAGGATGTTTTCGGCAAACACGGAGGTGTGTGCTCTGTACAAATCAAGCAGTGTGTGTCAGCCACATGTCTGTGTACGTAGGTGTGCATCTCCATTCATAACACAGAACCGTGCGGCGCTCAGACAGATCGAGACCCGTCTACATCCGAGCAGATGAAAGGAGGGAGAAGAGGCACAGAGAATAGATGGTAGAACATGCGAGTCGTGACAAACGCGTATATTTTCTAGTAACTAGAGAATAAATGAGTTACTTGGAAACTGTCGAGGCTCTTCAAGGATGCCACTTGATAAATTGCAACATAGAAGTACAGCAGGACAGACTGCGCAGTTACAAGTGAACCTTGAAAATATGACCATATTAATATATAATTACACCTTGCTTTTAACCTGCTTTTGTTTGGCGGAATAGCAGCTTTTATTGATTGACTTGAAAATCTTCTTCACAAGTTCAAAGAATTAAAAGCCTGTGGAGATTCTCCTTGAAACAAGACAGTTTTACAAAAAAACTAGTTCAGATAGAGGTTATTACTATTACTATAGTAACCATGTTACTATAGGATGTATCATTCAGTAATTTGCTATAGTTAAATAAATTAAATCATTTCTTTATTGCACTCCCCTACCCCTTTCAAACTTAAAAAATAATTTACATAGAGGAAATAGATTATTAAAGTACCTGATGTTCAGTATTTAGAATCATAAATAATGCAATATTTTCATTTTGGTCATTTCTGAGCATGCTATTTATTTTTATTTAGTACATGGGGAGGCACAGTTTGTTGCAGTTGTTTTGTTCAGATGTACATCCAGGTTACACCTGTAGACACATTATTTCATTGCCATGTACTTAACTGATGCATATCGACTAATTTCTGGTATTTTACGATAAATTATGGACATAAACACTAACAAAATGGTAAGATTTTGTGTATAATTTAATGATAATGATAATGATTTAATGAATGGTCCAATAATACCTGGATAAAAAAACCTAAAAAAATCCATTTTCCTTTACATATGTTGTGCTGTTCGCTGTGTCTATTGGAAATAAGTCTAAATTGAAATGAATAAGCAGCTTGTTCCCAGCTGGTATTGGACAGAGAAAGGGGAAACATGTAGAAAATGTTCATCTTTGTCATTTGAGATACCAGAGTGCTATCTTCCCTAGCAAAACGTAATTTAAAAGGCATAAAAATGACATCAGCCTTCAATCTGAACACAATATAAAAGGATATAAATTGTAAAAAAAAAAATGGAAAAATGAATTTAGCTGATGCTTAAATTAAAAATTCATCAATCAATTAGGTATTTGAATTTACTCTGATTGGTGATCAGCAGGTCAACTACTGAAAGACCAGATTTATATTTTTTTTTCCACATTTTTCACAGATATCCTTATTTACATTATGTTATTCTGCTTTAAAATGAAATTATCCCACAAAAACTACCAGATCAAACTGATTGACTCCTTTGATTCTGTTAGATATTAATGTGTCTTTTTGCTGGATAACAGCCTCCAATTGTTTGCTGTGATTTTCAATTCGTCTCCTGAAGAAGCCCAACCTGTACCTTTGCATTTCTTCTGGACAAGTGGAGTTATTTCTCTGTATGCAGCCTTGCCGTCCATTCCTGTGCACAGCCCGAAAGAGAGTTTCTCCTCTTTCAGGTTACAATAAATGACTTTGCAAAGTCATTTGGTAGTTTCTTCCCAGATGAGGTCTTATTTCCTAAATCTGCCAGGCTTGTTCTGTGCTCTCTCCTTGTATTTCAAACCCTTCCCCAAGTTGCAAATTGTTAGAATACCATGGATACACAATACTAGAGCATTACAGAGTTAAAGGACATTATTGCACAAGAGTGGTTTGTGCTACCGCTTAATAAGAAGTCAGTTTTTAGTGGGACCAATGGCTTTGGCTTTGATTTTTCTCAACTTTACTTTGAACTCTTTTGAATCTGCAGGACGATGTCGTGGAGGCTAATACTTCATAGAACAAATGGGATAAAAGAGCGTTTTCTTCATTTTATTCTAGGTTAAACTGAGGAAAGAACTGACTTTCCTGAGGCTTTTAAATTGTCATGGAAATGTATTGATGTATGGAAGTCCAGAGATAACTTTTACCCAACTATTTTTACTTTTGGTTTGAAAATTAGCTGTTTTTTTCCCCCCACAGGTTGTCGGGAAAATGCTCAACTTTGGTACCGAATGAACTAAAAAGCATCTCGACTTTTAATTTGTTGCCAGGGAAATATTTTTTTTACACCTTGCAGTTTTCCACAGTTTCAGTGTGAGTTACGGTTTTGCTCACTTGCAGCCTCAGCATTTCCGCCTCAGTTTGTCCTGATACTGTAGTTTACCTCAGATCCCTCTGAATGCCGGCTAGTTTTAAACAGGTTCTTAAGAGGCACCTGTGATGCTAGCTGCATTACTGCTGACCCAAAATAAGAGCCAGATCTTCATTAGAGTAGCTGAATCAGTGCAGATCAGAATCAGTCATTCCTTTCTTAAGAACTCTTTACTCCTCTTCTTTTCTTAAGCAAACTCTCTTCTCTCCAGTCCTTTGCTTCCACTTTTCTCTCTGGGATTCTGCTCTGTAGAATGATTTTTTTTTCTTTTTTTACCCAGAATCCCCCTGGGTAATTAGTGCTGTGATAATAACTGGTGTTGGAAACAAACACACCCACTTGCTGAACAGTGCACACAAACAGACGCACACAGACGAACATACGGCGCATACGTCCGTTCGTGGGCTCAGTTGCGTAAAGTATCATTACACAAACAGCAGAACAGGAGGAACAAATGCATTTTGAACTAAATTAGCTTTGGTACTGAGGCTTTTTTTTAAAAAAAAACTAAAACATTGGTGAAAAACAGGTGTTTGCTCAGTAATCTCCCTTGTGTGAATTCTGACCCTGGAAGAAAATACACTCAATTTTTCACCTGAAGTCAAACCAAATCTTCTCTGCACTGGTCAATAAAGCTCAAATAGATGTTTGCACATGCCATTTACAAAGCAGTCAATGTCATTTTGTGATGAGAATTACAGGCTTCCTACGCCATCTGGAGATTCTGTTTGGGGGGTTTTGTCGCAGCTTCAAGTTTCTCGACTTTATTTCATATCTCATTGACGTAGTTGTCATTTCTTCTTTCTGTCCTTCAACTGTCTTCCTTTCTTTTCTTTCATCCTTGATAGTTTTCCTTCCTGTATTTATTTTCTTCCTAGTTTTGAGTTTTCTCTTTATCAATATCAGAAATAATTTGATATAGGGCTGCACCGATTGCAGTTTTCTAGTCGATCATCGATTTTTAAAAAGCCTCACTGGCTGATTCCAAATTTGGCCAATACAGATGATTTTTTTGTTTGTCTGTGTGAAAAGTCTTTGTGGAAAAGATTGGTTTTGTATGTAAGTATCATCCAATCACCCAAAATTAAGGAAATAATCAGGGCCAATTTACTACTTTCATTAACAAAATAATTTTAAAATATAAATATGTAACTTCCTAGAGTTCTCAGTCCTTAAGTTTGGGAAAGTCTGGAGTTCATTGCTTGGAATACATGAAGGAACTTTGGACTTGTTTATTCTCTTCATGTCTTCACTGCATAAATCTGAAATATGCATAAAAACATCCAAGAATATTGATCACCTGTCCAATTTTGCATCTTTATGTAACATATTTATAAATATGAAGCATTGTGGTTTAACTATACACACTAAAATGATGTTGCTTACATTCTTTATTAGGTTAACGCACAACTGTGATTAAGGCTTTAGTATGCTCCCAGCTTTTATAATTATGAAGTATTGTTGTTTATATTTTCCATTCATTTTGCTCAACAAATTAAATCTCATCAGTCTAACAGTAGACGTAACTTTGTTAGAAACATTTTGCTGAACAGGAATAGAGAAAAACCACAATCAGCCAAAGCTGATTTACTGAAATGAAAATAATTCACACGCCTTGAACTTTTAGCTTTACATCACATTACAACCACAAAGGCGTCAAGAGAAAGTTGAGTGTAGCAACATTAAACAAGGTAGGATCATCTATTCTTATTCATTTGTAACTCAAGTAAAATTACAAAAAGATTACTAAAAATAAAAACAACTTTATTATTCTTTATTATTGTGCTGTGAATGTAAATTGAATGAAACATTCTCACATTTGAACCGCCGTACCGCTATGCGTCCTGTCAGCAAATTGTGTATTGTGCCAAAACTTGAGATTACTTTTTCCTTCTTGTGTATGAATTCGTTATTTTTAGGCCCTTAATTGACGAGGGACGAAGTGCCGTCTGTGTTGATTTAGAGGGTTTTGGCGCGTTATCTAACATGCTAATGGGATCTCCTGGCTGATCATGGCTGGTGTGCATGCATGTTAGAGACCGCAATTCAAAAGATAACAACGTCCATGCGTGTGCGCACCGCATCGCTGTAGAGAAAAAAAAAGAGTGATGAGAGAAATACAAAGATAAGAGCAGGCAGGCAGGGAGGGAGGGAGAGAATCCCCTGCTGTTTTTCCAATCAGGAGGCGTCGTCCTCCTCAGTTGGTGATTTATTCTCTCTCCCCCTCTCCTTCATGTCCCAATTTCCACCCTTTCCCCACCTCCATCCCTCTCCCTCCACACACACGCACCCGCCCTCCATTTCTTTCATTCATTTCTGCCTGTCTCCTTTCTGTGGGCAGCTTGTGAACATAGCTATTTAGAAACGACGACAGAAACGCATTCGGGCAGGCGCTTCTGTGAGAATGACTCACCTGTAACGCCTGGAGGTTTTCATCCCGGCTCATTCTTACAGTTCACTTATTCTTTTTTCCGAGTACGCTTTGGAGGAGTTGTCGCTGCCTCCGACATCACATTTCTTTTATTCTAAAAGCGCTGTTAAATGATGCATGACCTAACTGACCAGCATTAATAAGTTTCTGGCACTGCTTCGTGCCCACCAGGAAAGACCATTCTTCTTAAGCAAATGAATAATAAATCCAGGGTTGCAGGTCAGGACTAAATACATTTATAATTAGGTTATTCAATCTGCGAATGAAAAATAGCAAGCAGTTCAGGGAGCAACCGCTCTGTTGATATGAATCAAAATCATTTGTTTTCATGACGGGGGGGAAAAGAAATTGAGGTTTTATTCATTCATTATCACCTGTCTTGTGTTTTGCTGCCAAGCAGTGGTTTAGTCACATTTCATACCCCTCCGCTCATTCCCCAGAGCCACAAGTGTGTGTCTGATCTGCCTGGAGCCGCCTATACCTTTAATAACCGTGTCACTCCTCTGTTAGCGTGAGTGGATGTGGTAGAGCATGAGATGTGGCACATTATTGCTCTGTTAGATTACCAATGCGAGTGTTTATGCGTTTGTGTTTATCTGGGAGGCCTCCCCGTAGACGCACACCCGCTGACCCCTCCCTCTCGGCGCTGGTTGGTTGCCACAGCTACAGTGTCGCCTCTCTTCCTCATGTTGCTATGAGACTCGGACCGACAGACCTGAGCTGAATGACAATGCGTCTGTGGATCTGGCAAGAGGCCTACAGGAACCAATAAGAGACGGCGCAGAGACGAACACTTTCCAGTCTGGGACCGCGGGAGTGCATGTTTGGGTTGGCAGGAGCCGTCTCGTCGTGTTAGTTCTTTTGTCGCAGCATTAAATAATTATTACAAATTCTAAAGGTGTTGCTTAAGATATTCCGACAAAACAAACCAAAAACCTTAATGTCAATAAATTTGCCAGGGTTAAATGAAGTTTAGTATAGAGATCAGTGTGATTGAGTTTCATCCTGAAATACATAATTAAGCAATGTAACCAAATTAAACACTTGTAAAAGTTAGCTCCTGTAAGTACCTCAATCGTCAAAGTTTTTTATATGTGTTTTCGTCATACAATTTCCACCTTTCTTTAGTTTGTATGGCTCAGTCTGTAACTCGTACCTAATTCTTTTCTTTATTTCCTGTGTTTTTTGTTTCTGAAAAGGGTTAGTTTTCTCACTATTTTGAGAAAATTAAGCTGTTATTGTTGCAGTTAATATGTATTTTGCTACTTCGACCAAAAAAGCTTGTTTTACTCATAACTAGAAATTGGAAAGTATTTGCAGAAGTATGAAGAAGTAAGCGATATCCAAAAACGGAGAAGCAAAAGAAGGACATGCATTACAAAAATGAGTTTGGTACCAAAATAACTTTTTTTTTAACTTTTCTTCTGTTGATCTAGAAATTAAAAAAATAGACATCAGTATATTTTTGATATGGACTACGTTGAGAAACAAACTCGTGCTGATTTGCATTCTGAAAATCTGAGATCCAGATACTCACAGCTGCTTCATCTCTGACCTTCTCAAAGGAAGACGATGCTATCAGACGGCCTGCTCGTGGCTGCAGGGACAGTCGGTAGCACTGGCAGACAGGATTTTTTCCCCTAGTTAGAATAACACCATGTCCCAGCACTGAAACACGCTCCACGGAGGAGAGTTTTGACACCTAGCAGCCGAGCAGATGTGGGTGGGTAGGATGAGCTGTTTTGAGCTCTGTGTCACAGGAATCAGTCTGCTTGCTGTTTTTTTGTTTTTTATTCGTCTGGTTTGTAGATGTCGAAGGAAAAAAGAATGGGGTGCTTTTTGTTCATATAAATACCATGAACAAAAATCCGTTTAATTCTCAAAAATATGAGTCAGCCTAAGATTTTCTTTTTTTTTTGCAAAAATAGTCATAATGTTACAAGAATACAGTCATAGCAATACGAAAATAAAGTCATATGACAATAAAGTTCACGTAATAGGAGAATGAAGTCTTATAGGAAAAGCAATTAAATAATCCGATCTCTGTCTCCTCAGGAACTGTTTACACCTGAATGCAAGTTTAAAGAGTCGGTGTTTGAGAACTACTACGTGATCTACAGCTCCATGCTGTACAGACAGAAGGAGTCGGGCCGGGCGTGGTTTCTGGGCCTCAACAAAGAGGGACAGATCATGAAAGGCAACAGGGTGAAGAAGACTAAACCAGCTGCACACTTCCTGCCTAAGCCCATAGAAGGTAAAAAAAATCAACTTGTGTTTGTTTTTACTCGTTTTCTTATGTTCTAAATCAAACTTTCCCTTCTTCTTCCTGTCTTTTATAGTTGCGATGTACCGTGAGCCATCATTGCACGATGTAGGAGAGGCGGTGCCTAAACTCGCAGGGGGCCCGCCTTCTAAAAGCACAACCTGTGAGCCTGTGGTCATGAATGGCGGCAAACCAGTCAGCAAACCCAGTAAGGAGGAGACATAACCTCACCTCTCATTTTTAGCCTCCCTGCCTGCCTGGCTGGCCGACTGACTGGACGCCAGGAAGCACCACAGACTTGCCCTGCTGCTGCGCTCTTGAAAAAAAAAACAGATAAAAAAAGAAAAAATGCAAGAAAAAGTAACAAAACAAACAAACAGCTATAAGCTCTGACTGGACAGCGACAGGGGCTGGACCTCAGCCAACTGGACACTGGTGTGGGGCGGCGCCAGGGGGACGGCGCTCCCGTTAAGAAGGTTGCTGAACTGGGTGAAATGGGACAGTGGCGTAAGTTCTCAGTTAAAGGACATCAAAAAAAAACAAAAGTCCGTGTTCACTTATTTATTTATTTACTCATTCATTTATCGAAGCTCCTGCTTTCCTCTGCTGAAAGTTTTCTGTTACTTGCTTGCTCCAGGCCGCAGACACACATCCACTCAAACTCCGCTCCACTCCAAATCGACCGCTTGGATTCGATCTTTAAATACATTAAAAGCATCAGCAAACACCGGAGAAAGACCATTTTAAATACCAAACAGTGATGATTCAGAGGAAAGCTTAATCATCAATCACTTAGGATTTGGAACAGGATGTTCTGTACTTAAACTACATCAAAACACATCAGGAAACGACACGTTGCATACGGTGAACTCGCCATTCGCCGTCTCCCTCACTACACGTCTCATCGAGAAGACACAAAACTAGTTCAGAGAAGACAAAACGAGTCTTCACGTGAAGATGATTTATAACGAATTCCCAATTTGTAGCAGCAAGGTGTGTATCCGAAGTTTGCAGGTGCTGCAGCACCTTGGTAGCAGTCTGTGTTTACATAGGGTAGCAGATTTAGATTAATATGATCAAACGGTGTCCTCAGCCAGGAGGACTTTTGTAGACTTTTTCCTTTACTCGTTGCCTTCCCAAGTACTTGAAAACAAAAGAAGAAACAGGGTATTTGAACGTGGAAAGAGCCTGTGTTACTGGGACCACTATAATCCAGGTTAATAGTCCAGGATTTTTAGAGTTTAACTATATGACGTTGAAATGAATTTAAAGGTCCTAAAGTGTTATCAGCTGATACCCATGAAGTAGCATTTATAAGATGTTCTCAGACTGTTACTGCTGATTCAGTTTTTGCTTGTGGATTCTTAAAACTGAGCTTACGTTCTGCTTTTAGCACAGTTTTCAGATTGTTTCGGCTTGTTTGTCCTGTCGCCCCTTTGCCATTTTGTACCTCCGTTTTATACCGACCTCTTCCCGTATCACAATAGTTGTCATATGTTATGAATCCCTTTGACCTGCTTTAATTCTCACATTTAGTTTGCTATTTACAATTAAAACCTCATTTAAAATTAAGAAAATTTGAAAAAAAAAAGAAAAGATTCTTCAGCTTTGTCCCTGTATTCATCTGTTAAATTAGAGGTTCTTAAGCCAAAAGCCTTTTCAGATTTTTCCTATCATATTTATAGCATAAAAAAATCTTACTTAAAAAATATTTTTCCCATTCTTACAAATATTATCTCACCAAAATGCCCAGAAGACGAGATGCAAAATGTGTAAAACGTGGTAAAAATGTTGGTTGTCACGTGTGAAACATGGTAGGAAATGGTGAAGGGACGAGCTGACCTGCAGCCTTTATATGAGACTGTGAATGAAAAGGAAAACAGCTGCGGAGCACAAGACACTTTTTTTGGATTTTCCCTCGTTTCTTTTTAAGTTGAATTCTTTCAAGAAGGTCGAAGACAAACTCCGTCTACAAGACTTAGGACTTAGTGCTTCTGATGGGGTTGAAGTAGTTTGATTACACTATTTATATTTTATTTTGAAAAACAAACAAAAAAAAAAAACAAAAAAAAAAGACCTGGAGCAGAAGTGCCACATTAAAAAATACATCTGAATTTCCGAATTACCTGCCAAAGTGAAAGGCTTCAACATCGCAAACAGGCATTTTTATTTCAGAAAGTCCCCCAGTGTTTACTCTCTTGCTCATTTACTCAGTTTTACTCAATTCCATTTTTCATGTTTCACTTGCTTTGATGTCAAATAATTATGTCTGTTCCTGAATTACTGCAACCCTCCTTTCCTCAATTACTGATAACTCCTCCTAACACTTAAAACAGTAGGTGCCTTTTTCGGCTGCAGTCTGGCCATCACCGATCCACACAACTGCAAAACCAGACAAAAATTATTTATTTCTGAACTCGACCAATTGAAACTGTTTATTAGTACTTATTTTTCGTCATATGTATAATTTTGATCCACAGTGGCTTAAAGAAAAGCAGATCAGTTCCCGCATGTAGTTTTAGGCCTTGCATGAATGTACAATCCAAGTTTTATTTTCCAGCTCTAACCTTTCCGCCTCCATTACAAATTGGCTATAAACCAGCCTGCACATTTACTGATGAAAACTCAAACTTAAAAGCGACTTAAATGTATTTAATGATTACCGTTACATAGCCAATGTGAGATCTAATGGTGGCTTTTGTTTTTTACTCAAAATACCACCATATCAGGACTCACAAGTAAATTTGAAGTGTAAAACATAGTCTTATGTGTATTTATAACAGGTATTTGTATTGCTGCAAAGATGCCGAACTGCAGTGATTTTTACTTGAGATGCACTGAGAACGTGCCTGGTGACCAGAACTGGTCATAAACAAATGGAGGTTCATTTATTTTGTAATCCAGCAACGCCTCATAATTCCTAAAAATAACTATCTATGAGACATGAAGTCCTTCCTAACAGCCAGTAATAATAATAATAATACATATATTTTTAAGGGAATAAAATGTAGGCGAAGTAAAAGTAAAAGCCTTCTTTCAGTTTTTTCATAAAGCTTGAAAAAAACTGATAATTCTTACACTTTCTCTGGCATCTCTCTAAAAGGACTCTAAAAAATTGTTTACCTTATTTTTTTTTAAACCAGCCCTTTCTCACTGACACCAGTAGTTAATTAATTGTTCTGAAATCCCCAAAGTAACACTTGAGTTTGTGAGAAAAAATCCTAAAGCCAACCTCTCACTGTGAAAGCCAGTTTGTTCTGGGACTTTTCTGTTTCCTCATATTTCTTTGACCGCAAGACTAGACGCCAGTCGCTTCCTCCTCCAGATATCCCAGG
Source organism: Poecilia formosa (assembly GCF_000485575.1). Taxonomy (NCBI): domain Eukaryota; kingdom Metazoa; phylum Chordata; class Actinopteri; order Cyprinodontiformes; family Poeciliidae; genus Poecilia; species Poecilia formosa. The sequence goes on from NW_006800113.1 coordinate 1,145,918, forward strand.
AGGAGATACTGTCATACTGTGATCCCACTTTGAGATTAATGGCAGGCGCATATTAATGCATTCAGGATCTGCTTATTAAAGCAATTAAAACAGACACTGTGTATCCCTTCTCGCTTTGAATCTCAATTTTGGACCAAAATAACCCCTTTTGCATTTTAATCAGATGATTGAAACACTGTCCTGTTTGCGGAAGATTAATGACCTTTGTCGACGTTGCCACAACTACAAAGCGGCAACGCGACAAAGCAGCCTCCCTGCAGAAATCAAGGCTGCTGTGATTCATTCGCACATCAAACGAGCAGCGGCGTCTCAAGCCTTGGCAACAGGTCTGTATCTGTTCAGCAGGTGAAGCGGCGCGCGCGGACGTTGTTTATCTGAGTCGGATGTGGCCGGGTGCTACAGACCTCGCAGTGTTTCCAATTGACATTTCAAAGATTCGGTTCTCACGTACACCACGTAATTTCTCTCCTTCGCCGAGCTCATTAGCTGCTTCTCGCATTCATGCACAAATGTGGTCGAGCAGCACATCTTATTACATGAGCCATCATTGGGACTGATGTGGTCACCGAGGTGTTGTCTTTTCGCCTTTAAATGGGGGGGGGCTTAATGAAATATAAACCAGTTTTTGTGCTAATTTGTAAAGACAATAAAAAAAGGAGAGGAAAATGAAAAGAAATGGCAAAGCGAGTGCCTCTCATTAACCCAGCTTGGGTCAAGCTGTAAGATCCAGCTGTGGCTCCTTAATTTCTCTACCCTCAAAGTTTGACTTTAGCTTCGTTCTGTCTAATGTTCTATGGAATAATGTTAATGAGGAACAAGTCTGGTGCTGTGCTCGTCTCATGTCAAAGAAATGTGGATATAACATTTATTTATTAACTGTTGTGTCACAGTTGGGGGCAAAAAAAAGATAAAATAAACCCTGACAATCACATACAGTGGCTTGGAAAAACTATTTATATCCCTTAAATGTTTTCACATCTTGTCACGCAAAGATTTCAAAACATTTTATCAGTTAAAGTGAGTTCATTCAACGCAGCTTTATTGGGTTTTTGCGAAAAAACAAACAAAAAAACAACAACAAACAAACAATAAAATGAACAAATTCATGGTGACAGAATGTGAAAAAGTTTCAGAGGTACAAATAATTTTCAAGTCGGTATACTCCCATTTATTTTTTTGTGTCTTGTATTGTCTCAGCTGTCCGTCTCTAAGCAGAACCTTGTCTGTCAGACATGATACGAGGTGATTTGACTGTTTTTGTTCAAATATTACGCGACACTCGCAAAACCTTCAAATCTTACCAAGTATTTTTTGCTGTAGTTTCTAGCACAAACATCTTAGTACACTTGAAATAAGACAAAACTAACTTACAAGTAACTTTTCAGGAAGATATAGGTGTATGTTTTAAGTCAATAATTCCTTAACATTGATAAAAAAAAAAGTTCCAGTTCTACTTGCAGATTATTTCATATGTAACATGGGGGAAAAAAGTCTAACAGGAAATAATTTGCTACTGGAACTAGTACTGTTTTTAATCAGCATTAAGGAATTATTTGCTTAAAACAAAATAAAACATTCTGTTTAGTGAAAGATTTAAAGTAAACATGACGTAATTCTTGTCAACTTGTTGTTTGTGCTCATCATAAACAAATGGCATGAACTCTTGGATAAATAGATTAAGTTGAGTCCATGCATAAAAGTATAGTATTTGACTGGCCAACAAGCTATCCCACAATGCAATGTGCCATGAGCAGCAGCAATTAATTAAACCACTTTTTTATTTGTCACAAAAAGTAGCTTGTTATGTCAAAGTTTGAGATTTTACCTTCAAGAAAATACTACATACTCAGATTTATTAAGCTAACTTAAGTTATGCTCACTAAAACTGTAAACCCAACTTATTGTATTGTTTACAGTGTATATCTTGCTGAAAAGCTACTTGTGAGTTAGCTTTGTCTTATTTCAAGCGCACTAGGATATTTGCACTAGAAACTGGACCAAAAGTACTTGGTGAGATTTTATTTTTGCAGCTGATAGCTTGTCCTTTTTACTGCTGGCCAGCTTAGCAAAGCAGCTTTACGTCTCCAGTCAGAGCAGCTCTGCTTGTTAGGGCAACACCAGGGTTCCCATCAAGCCAAAGTGGTTTGTGAAGATCTGTGGGGATACGCTCACAAATTAATACTGTTTAAAGGCGGAGGGAAAAAAAGGGAAAAATGAAGAAAAAGGCCCGGTGTCCTGGATACTGACCAAAGACGCTTCTCCAATATTTTCTTCTTTTTCCATGCTGCTAATCAGAGTTCAAAGAACCACTGGCGCAATTACTGTCAGCATCTCCTGAGAGATTTCCTTTCCACTGGTGGTTAGCCAGGTGCCATGGCTACAATTATGAGCGACTCCGCTCCACACAGGAAGAGAGCAGCTGATTTAATTAGAAGTGAGCAATCGCAGCAACCAGGGTGACTTTTAATTTCCACATACAGGTACCCACTCATGCTCTCGTGGCAGCATGCATGTACCCATCTTAGTTCGCCTGCAAGTCAGGAGGCACAAAATGGACACGAGAAGAAAGAGGTAGAGATACACACACACACACACACACACACACAAAAATCCCTTTGTGATCTGACCACTGCAGCGCAGGAGCACTTTAGAGCCACGGGAACATGTAATGGTTAGCGCTTATGATGTAGCTGGCCTCCCTCAGGTTTTTTTCTTTTTTTTCTTTTTCTTTTTCTTCTTCTCGTTCTTCTCGTTCTTCTTGTTCTTCTTCTTCTTGTTCTTCTTCTTCTTCTTCTTCTTCTTCTTCTTCTTCTACTTTTTCTTCTTCTCCACTTTAGTCCTCTTTCAAAAGACTGCCTTATTACATCTGAATCTAAAGACAGCTCTCTCATTCCATTCTCTCCAGGCACTTAGATCCCACACTCTCATAGAAACACATGCAGCAGATACAACTTCAGCCTATTTTACTTTTCAAATATCCTTTGATCCCCCTCCTCCTCCACCAATCTTCTGTTCACTGGAACCGCGCTTGCCGTCGCTCTCTGCTTGTTGTGTAATCAAGCATCCGGAGATCTTTACTCCCACCTTCGTCACCTCCTCCTCTGTCTCGTCCTCCCCTCCGTTTGGAACGGTTCCCACTTGTTGCATGGATTTGAAAAGAGGAAAGATGGCAGAGGTGGTGTTTGTCGGGGTGGGTGGGGCTTATGCATGTGGTAATTTTATGAAATCAAAAGAAACACCAGTGATACTTGGGTCTTTTTGGCTCATATCTTGCTGCTAGTTTGCACAGTCGGAGAACATATAGGTGTTTTACCGTCGGACATGACTGGAAATCCACAACCGCAATAAAAGAAACCAACAGGAGGAATCCAGAGGTACTCTAATGCATGCCTAAATTTTACTCCGATGGCTCAAAACGTCACAATTATTAAAAATAAGTGCATGATTATGAAGCTTTGACATTCTTTGTGTCCCTTTAACTGTGATGGATTAAAATCAGCTTAAAAATTAAATTTCTTGCAAATTATACAACACATTTCTTTAAAATCCACTTGTCTCACTTGAGCAGAATTCTGTTTATTTTTTTTTTAGGTTTGCTTCTACCAGATGCACACACTTGGTTAAATTAGACACATTTTGCAGTGCATGAAATACTATAATATCCAGTTTTCCCTCTGTAATACAGGGTACCTGTGCGCTGAATATTAAGCCGGCTCGAAGAACATCTAATGTCAGAGCAGTGGCGTGTTTTATCCTCCCTGTGCAAACCCCCACCAGCTATCAGCCAAAAGCTAAAGTGACTGGTGCCAACCTTTAAAGGAGATTACCTTGTGTGTCGGTAAATGTACAGTTAACTTTACATATTATGCAAACAGTTTGTCTGCACTGTACAGTTTGTGTCCAACCTATTGAATACACAAAAAACAACATTGAATAAAGGCTTTATAAAAAGGAGGTGAGTTTGGAGTTGTTCATTTCCTGAGGTATTGTGTTTCCTGGTGTAAGATTATCGCAAGAAGATTTAACTTACATTTTGCATAATAATAATAATATATATATTTTTTCAACAGATAAGCAGTGTTCCAGCCTGGAAAACTGATGAAAAGTGTGGAATCTGATGTCAGTATTCAATCAGTGTGGAGAAAGGAAATAAAAGTAGGGAAGAACATGTGCACTTCTGCGCTGTTGTCTAAAAGCCGTGAGATGATTTATGTTTTTCATGTGTCCTTCCTCCCTCTTTCCATCCCTCTCTTATGACCTTACTTTTTCCTTTCTTGCTTTCATTCTTTTATCTGCTTTCTTTCTTCTGTAGATACACCAAATTAGCAAAGTTTGTTTACTTATTGCACAATTGGAAGCCAACTCTAGTTACCTTTGACAAATGTTAGCTCAGTAATATCTGGTAGTGTGTGTGTATGTGAAAACAGGATGAATTTGATTTTGTCCGAGTTAACTTGTTTTAAAGACCTTATTAAACCTCTTTTTACTAGTTAGATTTAATTAGAGATATCGTAAATAGCTAGTTTGTACTAGAAGCTGCTTTTGGCGCAGATAATGTGAAGCGACTGTTAGGCTGTTGAACTAACAAGGCGCAGACATTTAATTAAATGCGGCCCCATAAAGGAGGTGATAATGTCAGTTTCTTGTAAAGGTAGAACATATTTTTTTGTCAAGTATGTGTAATAGAAGCCAATAGAGATGCAGCTACTGCAGTAAAATGGGTTTTAATTGAGCTCCCTAATGCTACCACTCCCATCCCATTGTGTATCTGTCTCCTTTAAATAGTAATCATGTGGAGTGGGCCCAGCAGACTGCATTTAGCTGCTTCACTACAATTTGATATCCAGGAACAGAAACCAAGCATCATGCTGGCTTACAGCCCTTCTTAATTACCCAAATTGGCCCGTATGTTTATAATTTGTTTTAAATCTGAGCCCACACCTCGGAAGACATAAAATGCAACAGGAAGAGCTGGATCCATGCGCATAATTTGTGTCGTATCTGCAAATCGGCACCGTTTGAGACGAAATTCTCGTGCAAGTGTGTCGAGCCTCCAGAGCACGGCGCGACCCAGGTTGCTTTTGTTTGCAAATAAAATACGCCGAAGAAACATATTTTTAATCGAAACTACAAATCTCCTTGGGGCCACCGCCGCCCCCCCTTGTTGCAGATCCAAGGTCTGCAGACGGAGATGCAGAGAGAGAGAGAAGCTCCAGCGGCCTGAAGGCACCATTAAGCCCCTCCACTATCACAGAGACAGATTGGCAGCTTGACAGGCAGGAACACTCATCCCTCACCCACACTGTAACGCTTGGCCTCTTCTAAATGACAGGTGAACCAGCAAATACTGTAATTAGGTGGATGTGATTAAAATTTGCATATGTAAATGTAATATAAATGAAGTGCACTCTAAAGAGCAGCACTGTGTTTAATTAGTGAGGAAGGGGTGGGGGAGCTGTGGAAAACCTGCAGCATTCACATGATGGAGAATCTCGATTGCGTTTTTTTTGTTTTTTTTTTATTAAAATCTTTCAACATCATATATCTTATATGTCTGTCTTGAGATACTTTATTACTTCGGGGCATTTTGTTTCACCTTTTCTAATATAAGCTCATAAGTTTCTGTCTTAGTGAGATCAGAAGGTCCCTGCATATATTTTGGTCAAAAAAAATTTCACACCATGTCCTCGGTCGCACTCGTAGATTCATCGCCCTGCAGATAAAGTCAACCAGATCAATTTAAACTGAGCAAAGAGATGTTAGGAATAGATTCAGTTGCTCATTTTATGCATTTTCTGGATGGCTTTTCAATCATCCCATCAATTCCAAAACTTAAGTTTTTCTGTTGCTGACGAAGGACACTGTGATATTTCCACCACATTTTCTGCACGTAAGCCATGGAGCACCTTCTTCCACATGCAGCGTTAATTTATAATATAAAATCTCAGTAAAATATGTTGAACTTTGTAGCTGCACTATGTCAAGATGTGAGAAGAGCTATAGGGAAATTTATTTACACTTATAAAACCTTCATTCACACATTCATTTGCTACCTTAAGTGAGATTTACACAATTTATTAAGAGTCCTATTATCCACAATCTATGTTTTACGAATTTCTGAAATGACCACAAAAAATACTGAGTTGCAATAGATGAAGCAAATTGCCTCTTTTAGGGTCTCTGTTCTTCAGTTAAAGTCATAATCAATTCACCAAGATTAATCTGATTGATCGTTTCAGCTCAACTCCAAAAGCTCAGTATTTCGAAGCCTAAAAGTGATAATACCTTAATTCTTCATCAGGAACACTGATCATCCCGATTTATTTTTGCAAATAAATCAGATGTGTTTCGCTCAGTCCATCATTTCCATCCAAGCATCAACTAAACCAAAACTCCACGCACACACACGTCAACGTTGTGAACACGCGGCGGCGGCAGCAGCGTGTTTGAGGTGGCACTGAGAGCTCACTTGAGAGCCTGTTTCTGTCTGCCTCATTATCATCAAAGACAACAGACACTCACACGCTCTCGCTTTCCTGCATGCACATGCACACGACGGGTGGTTTTCATGGCCGCTTCAAGCTGCCCTGTCCCTCGCTGCTNCCATTCTCTCCAGGCACTTAGATCCCACACTCTCATAGAAACACATGCAGCAGATACAACTTCAGCCTATTTTACGTTTCAATTATCCTTTGATCCCCCTCCTCCTCCACCAATCTTCTGTTCACTGGAACCGCGCTTGCCGTCGCTCTCTGCTTGTTGTGTAATCAAGCATCCGGAGATCTTTACTCCCACCTTCGTCACCTCCTCCTCTGTCTCGTCCTTCCCTCCGTTTGGAACGGTTCCCACTTGTTGCATGGATTTGAAAAGAGGAAAGATGGCAGAGGTGGTGTTTGTGGGGGTGGGTGGGGCTTATGCATGTGGTAATTTTATGAAATCAAAAGAAACACCAGTGATACTTGGGTCTTTTTGGCTCATATCTTGCTGCTAGTTTGCACAGTCGGAGAACATATAGGTGTTTTACCGTCGGACATGACTGGAAATCCACAACCGCAATAAAAGAAACCAACAGGAGGAATCCAGAGGTACTCTAATGCATGCCTAAATTTTACTCCGATGGCTCAAAACGTCACAATTATTAAAAATAAGTGCATGATTATGAAGCTTTGACATTCTTTGTGTCCCTTTAACTGTGATGGATTAAAATCAGCTTAAAAATTAAATTTCTTGCAAATTATACAACACATTTCTTTAAAATCCACTTGTCTCACTTGAGCAGAATTCTGTTTATTTTTTTTTTAGGTTTGCTTCTACCAGATGCACACACTTGGTTAAATTAGACACATTTTGCAGTGCATGAAATACTATAATATCCAGTTTTCCCTCTGTAATACAGGGTACCTGTGCGCTGAATATTAAGCCGGCTCGAAGAACATCTAATGTCAGAGCAGTGGCGTGTTTTATCCTCCCTGTGCAAACCCCCACCAGCTATCAGCCAAAAGCTAAAGTGACTGGTGCCAACCTTTAAAGGAGATTACCTTGTGTGTCGGTAAATGTACAGTTAACTTTACATATTATGCAAACAGTTTGTCTGCACTGTACAGTTTGTGTCCAACCTATTGAATACACAAAAAACAACATTGAATAAAGGCTTTATAAAAAGGAGGTGAGTTTGGAGTTGTTCATTTCCTGAGGTATTGTGTTTCCTGGTGTAAGATTATCGCAAGAAGATTTAACTTACATTTTGCATAATAATAATAATATATATATTTTTTCAACAGATAAGCAGTGTTCCAGCCTGGAAAACTGATGAAAAGTGTGGAATCTGATGTCAGTATTCGATCAGTGTGGAGAAAGGAAATAAAAGTAGGGAAGAACATGTGCACTTCTGCGCTGTTGTCTAAAAGCCGTGAGATGATTTATGTTTTTCATGTGTCCTTCCTCCCTCTTTCCATCCCTCTCTTATGACCTTACTTTTTCCTTTCTTGCTTTCATTCTTTTATCTGCTTTCTTTCTTCTGTAGATACACCAAATTAGCAAAGTTTGTTTACTTATTGCACAATTGGAAGCCAACTCTAGTTACCTTTGACAAATGTTAGCTCAGTAATATCTGGTAGTGTGTGTGTATGTGAAAACAGGATGAATTTGATTTTGTCCGAGTTAACTTGTTTTAAAGACCTTATTAAACCTCTTTTTACTAGTTAGATTTAATTAGAGATATCGTAAATAGCTAGTTTGTACTAGAAGCTGCTTTTGGCGCAGATAATGTGAAGCGACTGTTAGGCTGTTGAACTAACAAGGCGCAGACATTTAATTAAATGCGGCCCCATAAAGGAGGTGATAATGTCAGTTTCTTGTAAAGGTAGAACATATTTTTTTGTCAAGTATGTGTAATAGAAGCCAATAGAGATGCAGCTACTGCAGTAAAATGGGTTTTAATTGAGCTCCCTAATGCTACCACTCCCATCCCATTGTGTATCTGTCTCCTTTAAATAGTAATCATGTGGAGTGGGCCCAGCAGACTGCATTTAGCTGCTTCACTACAATTTGATATCCAGGAACAGAAACCAAGCATCATGCTGGCTTACAGCCCTTCTTAATTACCCAAATTGGCCCGTATGTTTATAATTTGTTTTAAATCTGAGCCCACACCTCGGAAGACATAAAATGCAACAGGAAGAGCTGGATCCATGCGCATAATTTGTGTCGTATCTGCAAATCGGCACCGTTTGAGACGAAATTCTCGTGCAAGTGTGTCGAGCCTCCAGAGCACGGCGCGACCCAGGTTGCTTTTGTTTGCAAATAAAATACGCCGAAGAAACATATTTTTAATCGAAACTACAAATCTCCTTGGGGCCACCGCCGCCCCCCCCTTGTTGCAGATCCAAGGTCTGCAGACGGAGATGCAGAGAGAGAGAGAAGCTCCAGCGGCCTGAAGGCACCATTAAGCCCCTCCACTATCACAGAGACAGATTGGCAGCTTGACAGGCAGGAACACTCATCCCTCACCCACACTGTAACGCCTGGCCTCTTCTAAATGACAGGTGAACCAGCAAATACTGTAATTAGGTGGATGTGATTAAAATTTGCATATGTAAATGTAATATAAATGAAGTGCACTCTAAAGAGCAGCACTGTGTTTAATTAGTGAGGAAGGGGTGGGGGAGCTGTGGAAAACCTGCAGCATTCACATGATGGAGAATCTCGATTGCGTTTTTTTTGTTTTTTTTTTATTAAAATCTTTCAACATCATATATCTTATATGTCTGTCTTGAGATACTTTATTACTTCGGGGCATTTTGTTTCACCTTTTCTAATATAAGCTCATAAGTTTCTGTCTTAGTGAGATCAGAAGGTCCCTGCATATATTTTGGTCAAAAAAAATTTCACACCATGTCCTCGGTCGCACTCGTAGATTCATCGCCCTGCAGATAAAGTCAACCAGATCAATTTAAACTGAGCAAAGAGATGTTAGGAATAGATTCAGTTGCTCATTTTATGCATTTTCTGGATGGCTTTTCAATCATCCCATCAATTCCGAAACTTAAGTTTTTCTGTTGCTGACGAAGGACACTGTGATATTTCCACCACATTTTTGGCACGTAAGCCATGGAGCACCTTCTTCCACATGCAGCGTTAATTTATAATATAAAATCTCAGTAAAATATGTTGAACTTTGTAGCTGCACTATGTCAAGATGTGAGAAGAGCTATAGGGAAATTTATTTACACTTATAAAACCTTCATTCACACATTCATTTGCTACCTTAAGTGAGATTTACACAATTTATTAAGAGTCCTATTATCCACAATCTATGTTTTACGAATTTCTGAAATGACCACAAAAAATACTGAGTTGCAATAGATGAAGCAAATTGCCTCTTTTAGGGTCTCTGTTCTTCAGTTAAAGTCATAATCAATTCACCAAGATTAATCTGATTGATCGTTTCAGCTCAACTCCAAAAGCTCAGTATTTCGAAGCCTAAAAGTGATAATACCTTAATTCTTCATCAGGAACACTGATCATCCCGATTTATTTTTGCAAATAAATCAGATGTGTTTCGCTCAGTCCATCATTTCCATCCAAGCATCAACTAAACCAAAACTCCACGCACACACACGTCAACGTTGTGAACACGCGGCGGCGGCAGCAGCGTGTTTGAGGTGGCACTGAGAGCTCACTTGAGAGCCTGTTTCTGTCTGCCTCATTATCATCAAAGACAACAGACACTCACACGCTCTCGCTTTCCTGCATGCACATGCACACGACGGGTGGTTTTCATGGCCGCTTCAAGCTGCCCTGTCCCTCGCTGCTGCTGTCAGGAAAAAACCTTGAATCTCCAAACTGTCGACAAATAAGAAACAAGAGGGGCCGCGTGTTGCACTGACCCTCTCCCCCACTTCACTCCCGACGCTTCATGTTGTTTTCAGCAGACTCGCCAGTAATGAAAACCGCCTCAATTCAAGAGCAATGCGAGAGTCTTTAATAGGAGCTGGAATGAATTTTTCTTTAATCAATAATGACTTTAGAAAGGCTTTCTGCTGTTTAGCCCCCACCAGTGAGGATTTTTCCCATTTTAACCTTTAAAGAGACTCAAAGCAAATAGACTGAAAAACATGGATAGTTCACACATCTACACTGGATATGAATATGATTGATGCAGTTTATGAGTCTAATAAGGGATTTAAAGAGATCTAAGATGGAAAAGTTGTACATAAAATAGTATATAGAGGACATACATATATATATTTAAATTTAAAAGCTCTTTAAAGTTAATTATGTTTTCTCCGCTGAGGCTAAAACAGTCTACAGAAGGAAGCCTTGCCTTTTCCCCTCCTAAAAACATTTTAATGCCTTCTAAATCCTTGACGCATGCTTCCTGCTTATTTGAAAGAGACCGATAAAAATATACATATTTTACTTCATGGGATTTGTGTCTTTTTAATACAAACTGATGCTAACCCTTGCGTGTAAGCTCAGGTTTCTGATTTTATGAATTCAGCCTGAAGATTGACATTTCTTCCACTTTTTGCAAGACAAAAGCTCAACTTTGCAGAGCAGCAGGTGCCTTTTTTTCCAGCTCAGCGCCAAAATGGAGGCCGACATGACTTGAAAGGCTGACAGCATGTCAATACGTTTTCAGTTCGCTCTAACCTAAAGCTATGCATGACATTTTCTCTGCATGGTGACCTTTTAAACTTTCTTAAACCTTTTGAGCACAGTTTCATGGTTGGGCTGGATTTGGTACCAAATATTATTCTCAAGCAGAGCAGTTTGAAAATGCTGCACCCCTTTTTCCATAGCATGTAATCTCGTTTTTGCGTTCACGTCAGCTTCACAAACGTCTAATGCTCTGAATCTGATTTCGTGCCATTTTGGTATCTGGGAAACTAATCAGCTCATTTTAAATGACTTATTTGAAATAAGGCTCAGCCGACGATAGGAAAATTGATTGATACAAGTTTTAATTAGCGCGTTTTTTTTACACGAGCGTCGGTTCTTTGCATTATTTAGTTCTCGAGAACGGATCTGTTCCGGATTGCAGTCTGGACGGCGGGTTGGGAAGGGGCCTCCCTTTCATGACAGCAGCTCATCTCATTATCTGAGAAGCACCGAAAGAGAGAAATGAGAACAAAATCAGAGACAGGCAGCTTTTGTCTTGCTGCTTTGGCAATATTGTTCTCAACTGTCATGCAAATGAGGAGCAGCGGACTGAAAAAAAAAAAAAAAACAGTGAGGGATTGAATGGGAGGAGATAGTAAGAGAAAATTACTGCCCCATATGGAAGAAAGGACCGTTGTAATTTCTTTTGGCAAATTGTAATCAATTAGGTCCTGAAAAGCAAATATGGATCTGAAGTCAACAAATATAAACATTTCATGCACATTGATGCATTTCTGCTTTACGTGTCAGCAGTCAGTTTCGGCTTTATATATTATTTGACAACCGCTTCATGATTGCACATCCACTTCCCAAGATTAGGATTTGTCTCCACATCCTGACTTAAATAAGGACTCGCAAAGCTGTGAGTCATGGGGAGGTTTTCACAGCAATCACCGTCACTTCAGGCGCCGCATCGTGTGGAGCTTGACCGCTCCGAAGCTTTTGAAGCATCGCCTTAATCTGAGACCAGATGTAAACTTTGGAAAATTGTTGCCATGAGTTGAAGCTGGAGTGGAAATCTCTACTTGAAATCATCCTTACAGCTGATGTTCGTCCCCCTTTCTGTATATTTGGCTGGAACCTTTTTCTCAAGAAAAAAATAGTGACAGATTTCACTCGAAAATCGGCAGCACTAAGCATCATTTTGAAGAAGTGCGGTTCATCAGGGTTTGACCCAATCTCAGAACCTTTTTCGGATCTCTTTCCTCTTTCTGTTTCTGCCCCCTTCCTGTATGCAAACTGAATAAAGTCCGCTACTAGCACAAAAATCCTAAAAAGGTAGTAAGCAAGAACTAGAGAGACAACATACCAGACGAAAAAAACACAATGTAAACAGCCCCTGTGTGCACACTGCGTCTCGCAGACCATCTTAGCTGCGGCGCACATTTTCAGAGATTACTACTGACAGACAAATTGGAGAAGAAATCTGACATAAAAGCTTTTTTTTTTTTTTTACTGGAGAAAAAAGCTGCTGCTGCCTGAGTGGAAGCATTTTTCTCAGCTGAGTTCAGCAACCTCCAGCTGTTGCTTCTCTCCTCTGATTCTGTAATATCTGAAATATCACATTTTGTCTCCATGTCTGAGTCAGGGATGCTAGGAATCGGCGCCGCTTCTTCCGCCACCGTGACTCAAATGAAAATTGAACAGTGAAATGTGTGACACAGCTGAAAAAGGCAGGTTAGCACTTGAGCACATTATTGTTGACTAATACAGCCGTGGGGTATGGGACACGAAAATGTGGCTTAAAATTTAATATGGATGTTTCTTCTGTTTTTATTCTGGAAAAAAATAGAGTAAATGCATTTTTTTCTAACCATTTCTTTGCCTTGATATTGTTCATATTTTTGCTGTGTTGCACGAACCACCTTCGCTGCATTTTAATGGGTTTTATTCGATATAAACCTGGATATCTGAACGCTTTATGACATGACAGCACCATGCTTTGGGAAGGCTTTCGTTTAGCAGGGGCAGGGAAGCTCAAAGAAGTTTTCAAAGGGCTTCGAGAACAAATGCTTGCCACACTTTTCAGATTTTTATCTTTAAAAAAAAGAAAATCTTGTATCTATTTCCTTCCACTTTGCAGTTTTGCACCACTTTGTGTTAATCACATATTTGAGGTTGTAATATTAGGTTTTTGGTAATTGTAGATGCAGGCAAAATATGACATATTTCTTAAAGCTACTGAAGCATGAAAATACTCTAGCCTTGCGCTTGGATATGTTATTTTCTGGATAATATTACTGAGAAGTAAGATGTGGGTTATTATAAAGTCATGAAGGGCACCTCAGCCGCTTTAATATTAAAGTTTTGAAGAAGCCTTCAATATCAGAATTCATAAATATTACATTTTATATGAATGGGATTCCCCTGAATGACTCTCATTTGACAAACACCAATATTCATTCATAATTTGGTATAGTCACATCTTCTGTTATGGAGCCATGCACCAGTTTCTAGCTCTCTAATAATAAATTAAACCTTAAGTATTGGAGCTTGAAACTTGAGCTTATAACACATACAACATGTATGTGTTCACTGCTAAATATTTGACTGATCCGATGTTTTCAATTGCTTTTAATTCCTTGACTTTGTGAATATTTTAAGATTGCAAAAAAGCCGGGTTAATTATTGTTTTTGCCATACCGCAGTTATGGAAAGCTGAGGTGAAGCAGAGCCCTTCCAGGGGTGAGGAAACCTTTGAGATATCTCGACTGACATCTAAAATAAATCACATCGCAAGAATACACTCCCAGCAATATGTTCCCACTATGTGACAAGATAAGCACAGTGGAAATATCCGAGTGTAATATTTCCTCTTTTAGCAGCATTCACTAATCTTTTTTTTTTTTTTTTTTTCCCCACAAGCCTAAGACCTTTGGCGGGTAAATGTCACCAGCTTGCTGGGAGACCTGCTGAGTGGCTCTGCCTTTTGAGACTCGGCTGTAATTGTTGCAGGTTGCAGACGACTGAACGAGTAGAGGTCAGGTTCAGACCCAGGCCAGTTTGTCTGGAGTCCTCACAGCTTAGGGAAGGGCAGACAAGGGCTTCTCCTGCTGGGTTGTTTGTTTTAATTTAGCATTTTAATGAATTTGTGAATGAAGCGGGAACACTGCATCTGAGAGTGGGTGGTGTTCTCCCAATTTAGAAAGTAAAAATAGAATTTCAGACTCCTTTGTCGATCATTTATGACGAATGCATACATTTATGTTCCACGCTGAAGAGCAGGAAGTCAGTGTTACTCAAAATAACAATACTTTTTCGTAGAGAGAATTTTCCTTTTATAGACCAACACAAAGTAGTGAAAATTGTGAATTAGAAAAAAATTATTCCTGTTTTTTATTATTTTTTTTAAATGCTTTAGAATAAAATTGACGATGGCATTTGTATAAATTCCACTTTAATTTGATACTCATAAGTAAAGTCCAGTGCAACCGATTGCCTTCGAATGTAATCTGATTGCAGCATGAGATAACAGTGAATTTAGAGTTGATTCATTTTGTTATAACTTTAGGAAATGTAGTATTTCAGTAAATCATAGCCTCTGAGCTGCTACTAGCATATTTGACAGAGTTGGTTAATGTAAGCTAACACAAAAGTCTCAGGCAAAAACCTAGTTTTCGCATTAGAAAAAAATGACATTGTGGCGACTGTGTGAGCTACTGCTAGCATAGCAGTGTTAAGTCCAATTAGCTGGCATGTTATTAGGGCCCTTTCAGCCAATACTTGTTGTGATCTGTGTTTCTCTGTGTAGTTATTTTGAGATTTTCTGCATTTAGTCCTGTTTCCCTGTGAGGATCTGTCCTGTCCTCCCTGTTGATTGATCCCAGCTGTGTCTAGTTTCCTGATTACCCTCCCTGTGTATTTAGTTCCACCTGTTGTCTTTGTCTGTTGTCGGATCCTCGTCGTGTGTACGTCATTCTTAGTTTGTCTGCATACCTTCACAGTCGTACTGTCAAGTCCTGTGTTGGTATAGCTCTAGTTTTCCGTCTTCAGTTTTTTCAGTTGCTACCGGTATTTAGCTGTGTGCTAACTTTCTGCCGTGCTGCCTGATCTGGACTGTTTTGAGCATCTTCATTAAATTCATCGTTTTCTTCTACAACCTGGGTCTCTGCGTCTCTCCTCACCACCTCTCACTCACTGCATCTGACAATACTAGCATATTAGCTATATACTATATGACTTTAGTATACCAGATATTGTTTGCTATTGATTGCTAACATGATAATCTAATAGTTAATGTTAAATTTTAGTTAATGGCAGTATAAACTGTGACTAGCATGGCAGGTTCTTTTGGCTAATATGCAAATAGTAACTTGTCTTGTACTAATTTGAACATAATACCTAAACTTTGTACTTTGGATGTTTGTTATGAATAGGAAGAAACATATTAGTGTTGGCATGTTTGATGATGTTGGCATTAGTTCAACAGATCAGCTAGCTGTTGCAGGAATCTAGAAGAGTAAAGGAGTCTCAGATTGTTAATCCTTCAGATTGTTATAACTTGTTTGGATTTATTTCACTTTTTCAAGTAATTGTTGCAGAGGTCTTCAGTAATCATTTGATGAGGACATTGATCTAATAGTGGCAAATAATAGACACCAGGAACAAAATTTCTCAAAAATCTATTAGGATAAAGATTAGATCAGAATTTGTCCTGTTGAATTTCGTCTCATCTGGAAGAGTCGTCGTCTTTGCATTTGACAACAGAATAAGAAACCATCCCAGTGTCGTGTATTTTGGGACAAATGCAGTTAAAATGGACCAGAGAGACCTTTGGGAGCAGCCTGTTCTTTACAAGTTTTGTTCCACACTGATAAAGGCAAAAAGTGCATGCATGGAGCAAAAGAAAAAGCCACAGCATGGTCAAAAGTACTAACAGGTAACTCAGCATGTTGATTCATTCAACAAAAAAAACAACACTGCGATGCCAAGTAGCAGCCATATCGAGTGCTTTTTATCCCTCCATTTTTAGAGGTTGGCTTTGAAGCCACGGCTTCACGGTCTGAGAGCGAGGGAGAGAAAGCACTTCCTTTGGAGATTTCTGAGAATAGGCGGCTTTATTTTTGTCTACCTCTACGCGCAGAATGGAGAAAAATGGACTGGAGCAGAGAGTGAAGAGAGTCAGACAAATAGAGAGATCAATGCCTGACCGCAGCAAAAACACCACGCAAAAGAAAAGTGTTGTTTTTGTGGTTAGGTGACCTTGGAAGATGCCTGTGGAGTGAAACATAATTGAGGACGAGGTCAAGAAAATGATACTTTTAATTTGCAGTCCTTTACACACAAAAAAATCTCCTTTTGTTATAATTTTAGTTTGATGATTCAGATTCAGACAGTAGATCACATAACGAGACTCTCAGCCTTTTGGTTGCAGTCATCATTCAACCATTTTTAGCCATTTAAGACAGGAAAGTGTGTTCACATTTGCTGGCAGCAGTTGGGAAAGTTGTGTTTGTTTTGTTGCTCTTGTTAACATTTTAAAGCCTCTCATTTAAAGCAGTTGAGATGGTTTGTGACTCAAATCTACCCAAGTCAGGCACCCATGTTACGTCTCAAGGATATAAAAGATAAAAATGTGTGAATAACGGTAATTATCCATGATTTCTAAATATGTCCCGACAAACCTGAATGGAATGATAAGTGGAATTTTTATTTCTCTGACTTGTGTCGAAGGAGTTGGGGGACTAATAATAAAACACCAAGCAGTATTTCTGTCAGAAACTTGCAAGACGGCCAAGCATAAACAAATAAACCCACCTGTTTCCTCCCACATCCCCTCTGCCTGGCGATCTGGCTCTCCTTCTGTTTTTGCTGTCTGTCAGTAAAAGAGACGGTGGCATTTCCAGCTCGCAGACAGCTTCTCCCATCAGGCCTCATGACTGATGGGAGAAGTTCTGTGCATGCGAATGAATGCGAGGGTGCGAATAAACGATTCTCGGCCCGTCCTTTAACACGTCCATCAATCCGTCTGACCATCCGGGCTGAATAAATATCTTTAAAGTTTGAATGCAGCACAAATGCCAAAGTCAGTGACTGAAATCACAGTTGCCTAGAGCCATGTCTGCTGTGGAGATTTTGATCAGCTGTTACTTCACTCAGTACTTTGGTGTGTTGCAGTAAATAACTTAACTATGTAAATGTGTTAAGTTTTGGTATGGATGTGCTGTGAATTTAATAGCATTGGCATCCGACTGATGTTTGGAGAGAGATTTACTTTTGGACATATTTTTACATTTTTGTGCTCTTACAGATGATCCCTTTTTAAGGTTTGTTTATGATCTTTTCAAGGGGAAGTGTGTTTTGTGCTTTATGCCATCTATGCTAAAAAAATTGTAAAATGAAACATAATTATGTTTGTCTCATCCAGAGGACACTGATAAAGTTTGTATGGATCAAATAGCACTTAGCAGAGGAACAGCAATGTCTCCCCTGCAGCCTACGTCCAGTTTCCATGGTAACCAGCTGTGGTACTGTTCTTTGGGTGGTGAAAGGTTTCACTATTTTCATTACTTTCTGCATCTCATGAGTTCATCAGTTTAGCTGACAAACTTAGGGAATATATAAAAAAGAAAGTGTGTGACAAGCCTTTCTTTGACAGTCAATTACTGATTATTTACTAAAGACTTATGGCAATAAAGGAGAAATGAAACAAAAAGTTCTTAAAAATTATAAACATTTTGCATTTAAAATAACCATTGACTGTAAATATGTTCAACCCTTGAAATCCTCAAGTGGTGTAGCTCTAGTTTCATGTGGCTTAAATTCTATAAAAATGAAATCTAATAATCACCTTTTGCTATCCAATCACTAATCGATTAATCTAAAAAATAATCAACAGGTCAGCTCAACGCTGTATTGATCTGTCCAGCAGAAAGGGCTGAACTTTTCACATGTTGATGGTCGAAGTATTTTTTAGCTGCAGACGCATAATCAAGTGTTCACTAAAGGAATGCTGTGTTGTTGCATTATCAGCAATAAAATGTATATTTTTGACTTTGAAAAATACATGTAATTATTTGTTTATTTGCATCCCTTAATGTATTTCTAATGTAGTCTGCAGAACGTGCCATTTCTTTTATCCAACTAATTGTCAGAATAAGCAATTACAAAAATAATCGTTATTTGCATTCTCATTCATCATGGTGTGTTTTACAGCACACCATCCATTTTAACAGAGTTATTTTCATCTCTGAGTTTATACTTTTATACATATAAAAATGAAGACAGAGCAAAATACAAAGCACATTTAAGCTCCTTAATCGTCCCAGCTTTCAGACGCACTTGTGGGCCTGTGAGAGGAATCTGTCACAGCTCCAAAAAGTGGGACAAAGGACTGTCAGTCACAAAAGAACAGGGGAGGGGACTAAAAAAATTATTCCGCCCCCCCAAATTTGTCAGGCCTGACTTGAACTAATGATGGGTGAGATTCCTGAAGAGATCCTCCCCGTAGCAGACTATAAGTCTCTGTAGCCCTGAACAGAGAGGATGTGGTGGGTGTGAGCCGAGTCTGACAGCTTCCAGCCAAGCCTGCAGCGTCATGTTTCTCCACAGAGTGTTGACGAGCGGCTCTGCTGTCATGCGGACTCCTTTTACAACTGAAAATACTTTGATCAGAGGGCGATGGCAGCTCAGCTGGAACTGTCTGAGAAACCCCCTGCCCCACTCGCTGCCTATCTGCTTGGCTGACCACCCTGAGATATCTCCCAAAACACAATTTCAGGAGGCTGACTCCTCAATGAGATCTTGTAAGGGATATTTAACTTTTTTCCCCCCCTTTCTTCTTTTGCTTACTTGGTTTCCAGGTGAACACAACACAGTCTCGGTGCAGCACAAACGCCGCTTTATCTAACCGACAGAGGAGTGGCTGAGGCAGATGATAGATGAGACGCATAAGCCAGGGCTGAATTGTATGGGTGTGAGGCTTGCTTAAAATTCAAAATGGGGAACATCAGAGCAAGGCTGTCAAGCAGTGTGGAGGAGTCGAGATAATACAGAAACGAGAGAGAGAGAAAAAAAGGAGGTAACTCTGTTGAAACATCAAGAAATCCAGCTGATTTGAAGTAAGCCCACCTGTCTGAGGGTTTGAAAACAGAAAGCAGAGGAGAAAGATGGAGATTCAGATGTGCTGGTGATTTGTCTTCTTTTCAACAGCTTATTCTGCTCCGGCTTTTTGTTTTTCCTTTTGGATTCACATCATCGATAATCGGTGTCAATAATAGCAACAGCCTCTAGTGGAGCACTCACTGAAATTTCTGTAGAAAAGTCTGTTTGGGTGTGTGGTTGGAACCAAGAGTGGTGGGATAGGGGAGTGATGCGCTTCAGTGGAACGGGCTGCTTTCATAAGTTCATAACTAGGATATTTTTTTTTTGAAGCATTATGTCTGATCTGGCTTCTGCTGGTGCAGAATTATGATGTATGTCTCACATCAGTTACGTAAAAATCAGATAAAAAGTGACTGCAGACATTTGAAATCTATTGGATTCGTATCTAATTTAGATCCACGTATAGAAGTGGCACAGATCGGATTTTTTTGGGTGAAGAGATCGGAATTGGGTTGTTTAGTCTACCCTGAGAAAATCACATTTGGACCACATTTGCATGCAGTGTGAACATAGTGTTAGCCAACCTCATGTTGTCAGACAGGTTCTCTTTGGCTTATTTTTTTATATAGATAAACATTTGAGAAGACATTTTGTATTTCCTTGGGTTTTCTTCGTCTGATATTACGATTTCTTTGATAATCTTTGTAAGTGTGACATAGAAGCCAAAAACCGACAAAAAATCTGTAATACTTTGACAGCAGTATATTGTAATGTCTGAGAGCACCGAGGTCTCTCATTAGGCCTGGAGAGTTTTTTTTTTGTTTGTTTTGTTTTTTGTTTTTTTTACACAGGGACTGAATAAATAAATAAATAAAGGTATGAACTCCAGGGCCACATGAAGAGGTCAACGTCATGATCATAAAATCCTTCACTGTTCAGCTGCAGAAATGTCTGCAAAGCCTGCAAAACACAAAACCTGATATTATCACCTTCTCTTTGTTCTTTATGTTGCAAAAGCATTTCACTTAATTACAGAAAGCAGCTCCAATAAACCTAATCGTAATTCAACAAATGCAAAAGCATTTTCTTTTTTTTTTGTTTGTGCAGATCTATCCTCCAGACTCTTGTTAAAGCAAACAGCAAACAAGGGAGGTGAAGGTCTTGGACACAGTGAATCATTCCCCAACCTGCAGAAATCGCATGCTCAAGCTGGCATGTTGTGTATTGTAGCCGCTATGTTTTACATCAAAACCCGGGTCCAGCTGGCAGCGATCAGAAACAATAGCAATGAAAAGGAGCGACAAGAATTCATCCTTTTGATAAGATTCTCTCAAACACACCTGCTGCCGGAAATGCCAGTAAAATGTCATCTGTCTGTTTTAGGCTTGACAACATACACAGAGACATTCTTGTTTTTTCCTTTTTTTCTTTCCTGTCTCACCTTCAAACCCAGCTGGAAGGGCAAACAACAGAAAATCGTGGTTTGAATGAGTCGCAGGGAATTGAACCAGCTGTGTCTTTCACACCGGATAAAATTGGGAACGGTGAAAAGATACAAAGACTGCTGGGCTATTCTTCATCCCTCAGTCATGCATCTTTGCAGCAAGGCCATAAAGACGTGACTTGGTTTTGTCATTCTTTTTTTTTTACATTAGGTCAAGCAGTTTTTATTGTGCTGCAGAAATAAGCCAAAATGTTGACCATAGTGACATCAATCATGTATAATTTTGTGATTTGAGCCTGTGGATTATAGAAAATTACCAACATCCCTCCACAGTGAACTGATGAAGTCGTGCAAAAAACAAAAAGTTGCAATATTTCCTGCTGAATGTTGTTCAGAAAAGTTTTAATTTAGGGCATTATTTTTCATTTTTGCTTCATTGTTGTGTGTCAAATAATAACCATTTGAATTTTCTTGTCTTGTACACTGGAAGTCGGATTTTTTTTATTTTTAGTAACAGATATTTGTGTCATAGTGTGCAAAAAGAAAGTGCACTCAGCTTTTGTTTTCATCTTAAAAGAAGGACTAACAAAACAGAGTGCAACGGCAGTGTTTAATCTTTTACCACAGAAGAAGAGGACTTGGTTAATTTAATGAAAATGCTATTAGTTATGTTTAAAGCTTCTTTCCAATCAATTTGCAAAGGTTCTTTCTCTTAAGCTCAAGAGATAGAAATAATAAAAGGAAGTATGATTTCAAAAGTAAAATTGTTTCTGATTTAATGCTGAAATTTGAAAAATATTATTGATTTATTGTCCACCCCCAATTTCACCATATGTCATATGTAATCCAAATGAAAATAGAAACAAATCCTGTCTTCAACACTGCTTGAAATCGCTCTTATGCGCTGGAGAAATCTCCAAGCGTCAAGATATCTGAGCAAATCCGAGCGTTGGCAGATCTCACTGGATGACCTCTGTGTGACCATCAACTACATGATTTTGGTGACTAACACACTGGCTGTAAATATTGATTTAAATTGTGTAGCAGCTGCAGAGGATACCGGCAGGTAGGCTGCTACATTTACAGTAAAACAATAAAAACGTTTAAACATGTACAACATGCAACATGTACTTCTTTTCTGATTCTGCGAAGTTTAGGCGCATGGCTGACCCCTCCAAGGCTGTCAGGACCTACGAGAACCACGAACATGATGGGAATAGACTGATACCAGGTCGTTTTTTTTGTTTGTTTGTTTTTTTTCCACGGAAGTCTTGTTCAATATAAAGGTCAGCAGTGCAAAGCTATTTTCGAGGAGGGGGGAAAAAAATCACGCCCACGGCTTTGGGAATACTAGGAGAAATGTCTAGAGAGATCAGAAACCATTTCGTTGTCACTGACCGATGCACTCACAAACACTTCTATGCACTCAGATATATCACATCAGACACAAAGAGATGGAGGAGTGTGCAGAAGGAAGAAAAATGCTGTTCCAGTTCAGCAGTCAAGCACCTCGCTGCTCTGGCTTCTCAAATTGACAATTTTCTCAAACTGTTATCCAGAAAGATGAGGGAGCTTCCTTTATATGCGCCCGAAGAGACGGCTCGGCGGACAGGTGAGCAGGTGTTTACTCACAAATGAGGCACGCACACTTTCACAAGTCCTGGACAGAAATTAAACCAGTCGAATGAGATGTTGCAGCTGGAAAAAGGACAACTCAGCGGTAAGATGTGGAGACTAGTTTCATTTTTTCATTTCATCTGTGTCCTCGCTAAATTCTCACGATATAATTTAAAATGTGAAAATCTCGCTGCATAAAACCAGGAATCTAAAACCACCATAATAAGGCTTATTGAGCAAGCAAAAATGTAATAAAAAGAAAGACTCTTGCTCCCTCTAGTGGCTCTTTTTTTCAATGGTTTCATGATTCATTTATGTATTTTTGTTTTTGTTTGGAAACTGGAAAAATAATAGTAAAATATTTGAAAAAGTGGTAAGTAGTATTTATTTATTTTTGTTCATTATTGCCATGAACAAAAAAAATAAATAGAAAATATGAAGTTAACTGAGACAGCTGGTGATAGGAGCTGGCTGCGCTCATCATGGACAGACGCATGAACCCCCACTGACCGTACGGTCGTCACCAGCTTCGTCTTCTGTCGCAAACTGCAGCGATAGAGTCAGAAATGTCTCGGTTATACGAACAGCATGACACCATTGGTCACGTAACAAATTAATAGTGAGCATAGGTTTTAAACTTGTGCGGCAGCTTAATCTCAGGTGAAGGTGACCTGAAGGTCAAGGTAATAATTAATAATGATGACCCAGAAACTTAAAAAGTGAGAATGTAGTAATGCACTCTCACTGATAAAAGTGCGGTGCCAGGTACCTGGGGTGATGTAACAGGTGTTTAATTAACGCCAGGTGGCGCCAATGAAACACAAGTTTCCACAAACACAGAGCGAGAAGGTGGCGGTGATATTTACTCAACCGCCAAAGAAGAAGAAGAAGAAGAAGAAGCAGGCTGTTCTGTTTCAGAAACCAACCGGTATAGGTATGTTGTCTCTTATTTTTTTTCTTAAAAAATGCTGTTGGACTTTTTCTTTTTACTGGCTTGCGGCTAGTAAAAAGACAAAAATTTGTTTTATTTACTTCGAAATAAAGCAAATTTACAAAAAGAATAAAAGAAAAAAAATAATTCTACTGTAGATACTGGAGTCCTTAATGCCTAATATAATTATCTTGCCGTGTTGTGTGTTTGCTGCAGCGAAAGCTACTTCACATCTGACTTGGATATAAGCAGAGAAAGAAGCGGCTCTTCAACTTACCAAACAAGTTAAGTTTAGCCAATAATTTATCCTCACTACTATGGAAGTTGTTGGCACTTATTGTCTACTATATTAATTAATGTATTTATTATTTTAAATAACAATAACTATATAAAATAAACTATCATGAATTTCACAGAATGTCNAGCACCACGTGTACCACTGGACGAGTTCTGCTTAACTGCCCAAATTAACTAAACAAATGATAGCCACTAGGTGTCAGTAATTACACTTACAATATAAACTAGTCAAAACATACTGATGGAGTCAGCACAATGTCATTATCAATTAAAATGAACCCTATCTGTGAGGCCCCTATTTAAAATAAGTCCAATGAAAGCAGGTCTATAAACTGATATAATAGTGATAGATTTCAGGGCATCCATTTCTGTTGATTTGATAGATTTCGGTCAATGAAACCAGGGATTTGTGCTGATTACTTCAAGTTAAAAAACCCCAAAAACGACCTATTGCGGCTGATCAATTTTGTGGAGGTTTGCAATTATCAGAGGGAAACAAACGGAGAAAATAGTACTTTTATTGTGATAAGTTTTAGTTGATGCTTAATGTAAGTGGTGTGTGAATAACATTCAGGAAATAAATTTTAATTTACAATTTTTTTCAGAGCAGTATATGTGTCTGAGGGGTTTTGATGGCATGCAATGATAAATTTATGCTGCCATTGATGGTTAAATATATTTTTTATATATTGTGATAACTGCTATGAAATTGCATTAAAGTGTCTTTATTTGCATAAGACTTAACATGATATTTATGTATTAAAGATACTTTTTATGGGAAGTTCCAATGAAAAGAGGACAAGTAAGGATTGGAAACTTTTAATGTAGTTGTTACTTCTGTCCTATTGCCAGCAGGTGGCAGTATAAGTCAAAAACCAAATCACACAGCATCATCTCAAGGACTGTGCAGAAACATTTAAGCAATGAGACTTTTTTTGTTGAAAAAAATACATTTTATTAAAGAAGTAGGGTGGATTATTCCCAACATTTACATTACTTTACGAGCTACCCAATGAATTTACAGGACCAGACAGCGTACAAGTCCTGACCCCAGTTCAGTCAGGTTACGCACTTCAGAGAAATGTCTGCACCTTACCAAAGTTTACCTGCTCTGATGGGGGCGAAGAGGGAAATGTGACCATTACCAAAAACCTGAAATAGTTCCTCCAGCTGCAGAAGTAAAAGATTTGTCACCGAACGGCAGTGCTGTCGAACACGTACCGCTCTGCACCAAACGAACTGCTACTGTTGAAATACTGAAGAGAAACATGAGCTGTTGAAGCAAGTTTTTAAACCATCCCTGATGTCGGATCGCGGCTCCCTCACTTCGCGATCTACATTCGAGACGTATCTTGAGTAAATGTGGCGAACCTAACTTAAATGCTCGATTATCACAGCTGGAATAGACGTGCTTCTAAAAAATATGCTGTCCAAGTAAACATTTTCTGACAAATACTTATTTAGACCATTGATTTTTTTTTTTTGTTTATGTAGAAATATGTACAATTTAAAAAAGAAACAGTTCCTGTGGTGACGAGATGTGAGGTTGTTGTGGTTGTTGTTTTTTTGACGATTGTATTTAATGATAAGCCTCTGAGAAGGAAGGAACATTTACAGTTTAAAATGAAAAGGAAAGAAACACATTTAAAATACAAATTAAGTCATTTCAGATTCCCTATTTGGTAGAAAAAAAACTATAAATAAATAAATTATGAAGACTATTTCAATGGATTAATTCTGCCCTTAGGTTCTCTGTAAATCCAAGGGTGTATCACTTGTGTGTCTTAAATCTCACGTGATTGTGAACAAGCTAACCTGACAGTGATCAGCTTTCAAAAGGGCGTACATCACTATGTTTTTTTTTTATTGAGGAGAAATTCATAGTTCGGCTGTTTACTTCCATGTTTTCTGCACAGATCAAATTCTTCCATCAGTACAGACACTATGCTGTCATCTAGTTAAACAACTGGTTCCTATTTTGAACTAATTATTCAAAAGACTCTGTTAACGTGAGAAAAATATTTGTAAAGGACCGATCTGTCTTGAAAAAAGGGGGGGAAAAAATTTAGAAAAGCTGATTGTAATTTGTTTCACACTTTAAATATCTTATTTGCTTTGACTCTATAAATATGATATCCGCCCTTTTAAGAGGAAGTGAAAAATATTGCAATCAGATCCTGATTGTAAATAAAACATCTCCAGTTTGTTCCTTCAGCTTCTGCTTGGTTGTTTGGTTTTCTCCAAACTACTAAAACTTTGTTTAGAAAAAAACAACAACAAAAAAAAAACAAAAAACTCCTGACAGATTTACTGAAGAATAGTACTAACAGTTAATAGATATTGTATTATTTTAATAACCTCTATGAAAACAAAAATGGAAAAGAAATGCACCTCAGATTCAAATTGGTCGCCCTCTAGTGGGAAGACAGAAAGCCACATGTGGTTCCACATGTGCTTCAACACATCCATACACTTTTCTTTTACACTATGTACAGACGGGTGTGTTGGGACTGGACTTGGCAACCAGGCTGAGAAACAGTTTTCCCTCCTTTAGTAAGGCATGCCATGTGAGGTGACCTGGACATCTCGGTCGGACGGCTGCGTCTTTCATCTCTCACTCAAACTAATATCGATTTTTTTTTTTTTTTTTGCAGAATTCTCATATCAAGCCCAGATCCTGTCAGGGTTGGTCTGCTCCAGATGTTTTTCCCCTTCCATGGCGTCTCCAGAGCGGTGGGCGGAGGTGGCCTGTGTGTGAGGTCACACCTTGTGCTGCGATGGGAAGCGTCGGCCGTCTGAGCTGCGGCCCTCACGTCAGATGTTTGACAGACGGCGCCCTCTGGTGGCGCCCAGCGACGCCCGCAGCCTCGGCTCTCTGGCCCTGATAGAAAATTCAATCAGAAAATTTGGAAAAGTGGTTCAGCTGCTGAAAACTTTGAGGTAAACGCACACACATCTCTTCTCAAGTAATCGACTATTGGGCATTTTATATTTTCCCAATAGGGCAAAAAAAAATCTACCTAAAGTGTGCTGCTGTTGCTCTAAGAGCCCTTCAGCCTCACCTGACTCCTCGCTCCTCTGTCGGTCAGTTGAAAAAAGGAAACACAAGTGAAATTAAAAACAGAAACTTCCCCACACTCCCTGATCCCTAAGGTGTTGTGTGTGTGTGTGTGTGTGTGTGTGTGCGTGTGTGTGTGTGACTTTGTTTCAATTAGGAGATAGAACTGATTTCAAAATCAGTAAATCCACGTTTACAGCTGTAAACGTGGATTAGTTTGGGATTCAGCAGTCGGACCTGTAGTGCTCGTTGAAGTCCAGCCTGAAACTGAGGAAGCGCAGACTCTCGTCTGAACTGGTCATCAGCAGCACTAGGAACTGCTGGACGATGCTCTGAACAGAAGGAAGCAGGAAGAAGTCATTAGCTGCTGGATTACCCAAACGTGGAGTCGGATCTACGACGGGGAAAATCAAACAGAACCTGGTAGAAGTGGGTGAGGATTCGAAGCTGGGATCGCATCTTCGGTATGGTGTCCTGAAACTCCTGAATCCGCCTCTTCTCTTCCGCTTCCTGTTCTGCCGTCACGCCCCATTCGCCCTGAACCACCAGACAAGACATCAGTCCTGATGGGATACTTCACTGTGCACGGGCAATTCAACAGATAACTTCTTAAAAATCTCTTAAGCGCTGCAGATTTAACTTTTAACATGTTATTTACTTTACGTGATAGATTTTGTTTTTGGAGCACAATGGCATCCCAAAAAAAAAAGCTTTTGAGCTTTAGAGTTTATGACCACTGATGACCTGGAACTGTCATCGGATGTATGGAAGTCTGGTAGTGACAAAAAATAAAAATCAGACCTGGAACTGTCATCGGATGTATGGAAGTCTGGTAGTGACAAAAAATAAATGAATAAATAAAAATCAGAGGATATATTTTGGTAGTTTTGATTTTTATTTTTATTTTTTTTTTCAGTAAAATATGCCTACATTTTACACTCTTGAACTGGATTCAAATATTGCGATTTTTATTGGGGGGGTTTATAACTGGATAAAAAAACATCTGTATTTAATTTTTTTTTTGAAAAAATAAGCAATTTTAGATAATAAAAATAAGTTAAAGTTAAGATACAAAATTCCTGAGTTTTGTAGATGGTGCCACGCTTTACCAAGAGCAAAAAAAAAATCCTAGGAACTTTTTTTTTTACTAAAATTTCTGTAAATTTGCTTTAGTTATTAGTTAACTTATTTATATTTTTAAATAGTTTATATACTGTATAACGCAAAAAAAAAAAATAAAAAATCAAATAATTTTATGTTCCATCTTTTTCTCTGAAACTACAGCAGCTGTTGTGACTATTACAGGTCTGATGGAGTCGCCCAAATGTTAGTTATGACTTTATCTTAAAATAAATCTAATTTAGTTTTTCTCAGCAATATCAAACATACTCCAGGAACCCTGTGGTGCTCATGAGGTTACCATCATTCTTGCACATTTAGAGCATTAATGTACATTTACCCATTCCTTTTTTTTTTGTTGTTTTAAACGGGGAATATCTTCCCAAATAAAGGCACGTCTGTGTGTGTTTCATCTCACCTCCTCCTCCCTCTGCCGCTTCTTCTCCTCAAACTGCAGCCGCAGGGTGAGCTCCTCCAGCGCCGAGCGGTACAGGGAGTCCTGCGCGTTCTGAAACTCGATAATTTGGTCAAATATGGCCCTCAGCTGGTTCAAAAGGGACTAGGCGGAGAGATAAAAGCAGGAATGAGTCAAACGGCGGGGAGAGGCGGGGAGGAAATGGAACGGAGTAGAAAACGCTGCGTCACCCTGCTGTTGTTGTCCAGCAGACATCTGGAGATGATGGTGTCCAGGAAGACGTCGTGGGCAGCGATGATGTGGTCGAGGTCCTGGGCCTGCTGGACTTTGTTCCACAGCTCGTCCCATGAGCACTCCAGCACCTACACACACACACACACATTTTATAGGAGTCAAGTTGGGCATTCGTAACGTGACAACGATGCACAACTCATGCTTCCACAACTTCTTTTAATATTTAAAATCCACTTAATGAACAACGTGATTATTTCGAAGCAACACATCCGTCTGCAGCCGCCGGTTTTCTCTCTTGCAGAGCATTGCGGCGGCAGCAGCGCTAATGGTCTGACCTCGAAGGTGATGTAGTACTGCATCTGGTGGATGAAGTGAACCATTTCAGAGGCCAGGATGTGACACTGGTGCAGCACACCGGAGAGCTCTGGAGGGCGACGGAGGACAGGACAGGTACAGACAAATGACCAAACTGAAGGCCGACGGGAAGTCAAAACATGGTTAAATTAATCAATTACACAAAAAATAAATAAACTCAAATGAGTGTGATAAATTCCAGTTTAATATTTTTGGAAGAGCAGTCTTGTTTACAGTCTCAGTTATGTTTTTGGCTGCATGTTTTTTTTTTTTTTTTTTTTTGTTGAGTGTTCTTCTTGAAATCAAAGTTTATTGGTCTTTCAGGGAGCAAACACGCAATGCGTTACTTGGAAACGGCCTCGAAACAACAATATTATCGTTCAATAATTTGTGGGACAATTTATCAGCCCGCAAACGTTTGTTACGGTGACAGACCTGCGCCTTGTTAAAGGATCTGCGTCGCACTTTTTAAAAGCTTGTTTTGTTTTTCACATTTCTTAAATCAAAGGTTAATATATGTGATAATATCCTGGTAGATGTCTGAGGGCATCAGTAAAGAATAAAACGCATTAATGCCTCGGGTAGTTTAGCACGGTTTTATGTGCATGTGAAGTGCTGGTCGAATTCTTAAAGAGCATTAGCCTTCAAAACAAAGTATAAAGAGTATTTGGGCGGGATTGTGTGTGTGTGTGTGTGTGTGTGTGTGAGTGTAAGGTACCAGGCATGGTTTTGAGCAGCTTGGCGTTGCACATCTGTCCCTTCCAGATGTCGGTCAGTGTGTACTCCATTCGCTTGGCCCTCCACAGGAAGTTAAACACTCTGAGGTAGTGGCCCATACACTCTCTGGTGAACACCTGATGACCAGAAAGACACACATCTTAGAAGCGAGTTAACGTTTGATCAATAACTGATTTTCAGAGATGGGCGTTACTGTTGCAATGGGTCCATCGACGTGATAATCCAGACTGAAAACGTCCCAGCCCGTATCACCAGGAGACACCTGAAGGCGAAACGTAGACACAGCGCCACCCGTCGGCAAGAATCTAAAAGAAATGTTTGGATTTCTCACGGCGAGAACGCAGCGGCACCTCCAGCAGGCGAACGTCCAGCCTCCTTAGGATCTCCGAGTTGTCAAACTGCGCGTTGGTGGCCCTGACCGCCGTCTCCAAGATGCCGGTCAGGTTGTGCTGGTACAGCGTGGTGGCAGGACGGGCGAGCTCGGGTCTGCCAAGAAACGACACGGTTACAACCCCCACGTCCCCGGCTGGACGCTGGGATGGTTTGATCGTTACGGAAGGCGGGGAAGGTCAGACTTTAGCAGGTCCATGAGGTGCCTGATGAAGTCGCCCTGGCCCAGCAGCAGGTATCTCCTCATGGCCTGCAGGTGCTCCAGCAGCAGGTAGTTGCGGTTCAGGACGTCCAGCAGGTATTTGCTGGTGTCGAAGTACGCCGCGTCGATTTTCTCCTGGAAAGCTCCTTCCAGGTCCGACAGCAGCTCCGCAGCTGCAGGAGAACGAGAGACGAGAGTCAGATCCAGGCATCGACGACGCTCCACACCGACGTCTTAACTCAAAACTAGCAATATGCATTTATAAAAGCACTTTTCGTTACACTCAGGTTTAGTTGCAAAACATATTTAAGCAATTTACGTGATTAAAAACGCCAAGAAACAAAAAAAAAAAAACCCGTTAAATTACAAAGACAAGTATCGAAAAGCTGTAATCCAAAGGTGGACTCATCAGATGATGTATGAACTGATAAACAAAACAGAAGGTAGTATCCTTGACTGGATTTCCAGTCAAACGGATCAATGTTTTCTGCGGTACACCTGCGTGTTGCGCAGGAAAAGCTGCAGATCAAACCGAGTCTGGATCAATGAATCCTGGTCTGGCCTCCGCAGCCAGAAGGGCAGAAGGACGAAGCCGGTGAGCGGTAAAAGCATCGATCCCTGCCAGTCCACTAACATTGGTCAATATGACCATCAATACAGAGTGGACACTGATGTCATTAGCATCCCTGACTCCCACAACAACACTGGAGAGTTCAATACTTACAGTGCTGTGAAAAAGTATTTAGTCCCTTTATAACGCATTTTTTCAGGTTTTTTTTTTTTTTGTCACGCTTATCAAAAATAAATCAAAGGAAAAATATTATTTTAGATATTTGATCAGAAATATTTAAGTTTGAGAGGAGGAAAAAAAAAGGAGCAAGAACAGAAGAAGAAATCTGGACGAAGCGAGAGCGTCACCATCTTTTGGCGTGTCGGCAGGTTTGGACGCCGGGGTGATTTTGCCCGGCGGCGTTCTGTCATGACAAACTTGATGCAGGAAGTTGATGGATTTGCCAATCAGCAGGACCTAAGAATACAAAATACATAAATAAAAGAAGATGACTGGTTCTTGTGGAGATTCTCTGCCGTTTCCATGGCGTTGTGTCTTTCGTCACGGAGGCCTGTGGAGCGTCTACCTTGCGAGCCTGGTCCATGGTGATGAACGAGGGGATCATCGACTTCCTGAGGGAGTATTTGTCGTGCCACAGACGATCCGTCTTCACATTTGGGTCTGATGCCACAAAGAACTACAAGCAAACAACAAGATTAAAAGAGGAGAGATTCTTTTGAAGCCTTTGTACACAAAGATTAACTGTATTGTGGTTTAGAAAACATCACCTGCCCACGAGAAAGCCTGTTTTTAAAGAGTATTTTGCAAAATTTAACATGTTTTATTGTATTTCCGTGATAACCAAAGTAAAGTGGTGCATAATGGTGGAGTGAAAAGAAAGCAAAAAGACATTAACTTTTATTTTTTACGAACCAACATCTGAAAGGTGTGGCGTGCATTTGTGCTTAGCCTCTTTAATAAAATTCAGTGCGACCACATGCTTTGGGAAGTCAACCGATAAGTGAATACTTAGTTGAAAAAATACGTAATTTATAACACAGTTACTCCGCAAAAACTCAAAATCTTACCAAGTTTTTTTTTTTATCTAGTATCTATTGCAAATATGTTAAACTAGACAAAAATACTGGGTTTTTTTAAGTCAATTTGCTTATTCTAATATATATTCTTATTAGATTTTTCAACTTACATTTTTATTAGGATTTGATTTAGCTCCACTCACCAGTTCCGATCTAAAAAAAAAATAACTTAAAATATTTTTCTAAAAGTCACAACGCGTTATATTTTTCATGTCTTATCAACCGTTACTGTAGCGACCGTGTGAGGCCTCCCGGGTGATTTTCACTCTGAAAGGTTTAACAATTTAATTTGGGCCGTTTTAAACACACAGCACTAAAATCCATTCCAGCGCAACAGATAACTGTGAATCCATAAATAACCATGCGAGAGAGGCTGAGGGGAGGTGAAAAGGAGACGCATCCATCATGGTGGTCTCCATTACGCCGCTCTCATCAGTTCTCGTTTAAGAGGCGGTCGTTCTCGTTCTGCCCTCTCCAGCTCCACCTAATGCTGCCGTTCGTTGGGGTCAAACATCAGCGCGTTTGAAGGGAACAATGTTCCCGAAACAAGCCATAAACTCTTAACGAGTTTTTTTTTTTTTTTTTCAAAACGACCTCGTTAAGCGCGGCGTTCAGGAGCGTTTCAGTACACCGATCAGACCCAAAACAGGAAACGACCGCACCTCGTGGTACGTGTCCTCCAGCTCTCCGTCGTATATCCACCTGTAGAGGAAATTGAGAATGGGGTGGGAGACGAGGCTGAGGATGTGCTGGACCAGCGCTCTCATCTGCGGGTCTCCCGTCTTCCCGTAGGCGTGAACCGCGGAGGCCAGCTCTCCTCCCTTGCGACCTGCAGACACGCGCGGATCCGGTCACGTAACGATGAGCGCGCCGCATGAAGCTGCAGGAGGAACCCGACCCACCTTGGCAGTAGTCAACGAGGGCCGCCAGCGTTTTGAGTCGCACTTTGGGGTCGTACATCCAGACCAGGAGCCTCCTCAGCGTCAAGCTGCTCTCTGTGCACATGCTCACACCCTGCTCGTCCTCCACCTGCAACTAAAACCGCACAAACATCAACGACACGGCGATGTCAGAGACGCTCCACACGCAGTCGGTCTGCGCGTTTACCTGTGAGTGGAGGACGGAGAGAAGCCTGTAGTATTCCTTCAGCTCCTGATGAAGCGACGCGCAGAAGCTCTGCACGGTTCGGCATTAATGGAGGATTAGCAAAGAAGGAGAAACGCAGGAAGGACAAAAACAAACGCAATGCAAACCCAAACACACCTGGCCCACCAGTCCGAAGGCCCGGTCCAGGGTTCTGGCGTCGGTGTACTTCCTGACTTTGTTGTGGAGCCAGCCGAGTTCAGACAGTCTGCTGCTGGTGTCCCTCAGGGACTTGCATAGCACCACCTGGAGAGGCAAAAGCATATCAAGTTGATATCACAGATTTAGCTTCACCCTGTTCAATTTCACTACAGTAATCTTATGGTTTTGCATTTTAAGCACAAAAATGTTTATTTTCTACTTTTAAAAAATAATTTTTTCCTTTTTTTTTTCATAATTTAATGTATATCTAATGTGTATAAAGGCTTAGGGGGTTAAGTGAAAAATCTGTAGGATAGTAATATAACATTACTTATCATTTATTATAACATTTGAGTAAGTAGGTCTGTGTTGCCTTTGCAGTCGATGAGTCTTGTGTTATACATTTACCTTGAGCAGGTAATGAGCATTAATGGAGAGCTAAAAATTACTGCAGCTTCCATCGAGCGGCCAGTAATACCTCAGAATGCCCACTAAGCATCAACAGAACGGTTTCCCAGCAGGAGCGCAGTTCACATTTAATGACGCATTAAATTTTCATCTGCTTAACAAATCCTTTTATCTGGGAAGCTTTGCGCAGAGGTTAAGTAGGAGAAAAACCCCTGTCCAAAATACCTCTGTCCTTGGCTAATTTATTTACGCCTCCTGTGGGAGTGTGTCCTGATGGAGCACATCGACCAGAGGCCTATGTTTAGTCCCACTGAGAGAAAACGGAACCAGTCCCACCCGCAGCCTCCGCATCGACGGCATGACAACAAAAGCGGCAGGAGACAGGGGGGAAACAAAATAAATCAAAAGAAGAGAAAACAAAACAAGAGACGTTGACGATCGACCTGCTGAAGCGCCATCAACAATCATCTGATCCCATCGTCCCACTCTGAATGTCGCGTCCAGATCTCCTGACCAGCTGAGGAATTTCAGCTTCACGACTTTCAAACGCCGGCCTACCTTGCTGTCTATTTTGTAGCCGTTGTCCTGGGCGTTCATCTTGATGAACTTGCCATCTATTCCCTGGAAGACGTAGAGGATGTCCCGCACCAGCGCCGCCTCGTTAACCTCACCTGCAGCTGCAGAAGAAGAAGACGACTGGTCAAAACTGGAGATGCGATTTAAAACAAAAACGTTGAGACAAAATACAAAAAAAAAAAAAATAATTGGTCTTAACAACTTAAGGCACGTCTGCTTGAGAATAATATTTTAAATGTTTATTGCCACACAATTATATTTTAAAAACTAAAAGTTCTCGCTGCAAAAACTTGGAAAGTTACATTTCTGGTGTTGCAACAGAAGTGGGCCAAGCAGAGACCTCCCCAGCACGTGCAGCCCTCTACTTCATGTTGCAGAGACATTTTGGGATTATATTCCTTAGGGATTAGTGACGCCAATGGTTATTTCTGTTTTTCTTTAGTCTGCCTCTGTGAGTTAAATTACTACCACAGTGACATCAATAACTACTTCCAAACAATACTTAATGCTTTAATAAAAAAGAAAACAAATCTTGTTCTTTATTAGTTTTGTGTCTTTGTTCACATGACTCACCGGCTGCATCGCCATCTCTGCGAGGTCGGACCGGTCTGATGGTCGGCACTTGTGGCCCGACTGGTGGCCGGGTTGTGGGCGGAGCCAAGATGGCTGAAGGGGAGGAGCTTATAGGGAGCACCCAGGCTAACCGTGAGCCTAGCGTCTGAGTAACTGCAGCTGCAGACTGGGAAGGTTGACTGGAACACACAAAAAAGGTTCTGGTTTGTACTGGAAATAATCTGAAGCTTTGTTGGGAATACTTATTGAGTTGGTTGCCAAAAGAAAATGGAAAAATACTCGAATGCGGCAAAGTAGCCATGGGTTTTTTGGTTGAGAAATGTTTATTTTAAGTCATTTTTGAATTTATTATTATTATAAAGGAACCCTGACATAAATCTAACAGAGTTCTCCTATCTAATTTCTTGCGAAACATGAAATAATCTCCTTCCATTTGCATCACTTTGCACCATTAAGGTGTAGCCATATATTTCAGACTGGAAAACCTTGTTGTCGCTCCTTCCTAATTAAAAAGTGAGCCCAGAGTGTTTACTGGTCACTTTTTGACTGAAGGTCTCCTGAATCATTAATGAGAGCAAATGGAGGTGAAATGGCCTTCAGGTGCCTCATAAACTTGTTATAACATCTCAGGGCTAAGAGGTGAGAGCTAATTGGTTCTCCTTCTATCTCGACTTTTATAGAAACATCAGATTAACAACTGTGTTCTACTGGAAGCCTCTTAGGTGAGGTGTAAAGACAACGGGTGAAGCGTGAACATCAAACCTCACCCAGCCAGCAGTGGCGGCGGCGTTGGCGTGGGTCCATTCAGCGTGTAGACCCCTAGACTCGAAATCCCGCTGGTCCCAACGCTTCCAGACAGGCCGGCGCCCCTTTCGCCGTAGCTCAGGGCCAAGCTCTGGGGTCGGGTGCAGTAGAACGGGGTGGAGTGGGCGTCCCTGGGAAGGGCTTGGGCAAAAAGCGCCCCGTAGTTTCCAACCTGAGGGAAGTCAGTTTCAGCCATCTTTAAATTCACTTTCAGCGTCGGATCGTAAAGCTGTGTGGGCGTTCCTCCTACCCTGCTGGAAGGCTTGCGGGGGTCTTCAGACAGGCTGAGCAGCAGGTAGAGAACCGACCAGCGATGCTTCAGAACAGCCTGACAAAGCAGGAAAACATGGATTAATAGAAATGTTTACAGAGGTTAGCTAAAGCTAACAGGAAACACAAACCTGCGTCTGAAGCTTCCTGTGCAGCTCTGAGAACAGAGCAGCATCTGCTTCTCTCCTCTGCCGCAGCACTGCAAAGGCAATGGAAATCAAAAGACAAGTTTCTGCTGCTGCTGCTGCTTTGTTTGTGTTCTTGGACTTTATTCAAATGTCCAATTTAAAATAACTCAGAAATCAGCAACGTCTCATCGTCTCAGTCTCTGAAGTGCCGAGCTGTTTCTGTTTTATCGTCAGAGCAGATCAATGTGTTCCCGCCAACTGTACTTCATCAGCTACTATACAAGTCCACTGGGATTAGCGGCTGTGGCGCAATAAATGTTTTCCAGCGTAAAAAATGAGAACGCCCACATAATGTGGATTTATTATCCGCTCTGCTTTCAGACAATGTCAAAGAATAGCAATACGTAATGATCCGAAGCTGCCATCATGAACAGTCTGAGCTGCACTTACATTCCTTCTTGATCTTCTCCGACACCAGGAACTCGTCTCGTTCAATGGTGGGGGCGTAGTTGCTGCCGATGACTCGCACGGCATACTGGAACTGGTGGGCGACCTCCGCTGCAGAAACACATGATCGGTTAACAAAAGGGCAGCATGTCATCCAAAAAAGTTTCACCTTATATGTTGATGTTTTTATTTGTTTCTCCACACCTGGACACTCCAAAACCCTCATTTAGCTGCTTCTTCTTCTTCCTTTTTTTTTTGTTTTAAAGGTTTGTTTGCACTAGAGGCCTCTATTCATTAGTAGCTGGACAAGAAGTAGGGCAGAAAGAGAAGGGAAAGACGGGCAGTAAATGGACCAGGACAGCTGCATCGAGGACTGTGCCCTCAGCACAGATTTGGTCGGTTCAAGTCAATTCATGATTTAAAAAAGCAAAAGCAGAAGAAATCTGTGAGGGCAAAATTATTTTTTTATGCCATGGTTTAATCATACTTCAAATTGGATTTGGTTTCAGTCCAAATCCAAGATTTGTTTATTAAACATCAACTCTACTAAAATGGAAAGCTTTAATTCATTTGCTGAAAGTGATAAAGAGAGGATAAGGTAAGGCAAGAGAAAACACCTTCATGGCCATTAATTAGCAAACAGGGTCTTCCTTCAATTTATCCACTTTTTCACATTTTATCCTCAACCTTTTGCATTTGTGCTAAGCAGTGTTTAATACCCTCACACTTATGTGCTGCCTAAGTCAAAGTGTTTAGTTTGTGATTTCTGCATGATAAAATGTAAAAAAGTCAGAGGGTGAATTATTTAAAAGCCACTCTCCACGATGACAGCCTCTGGCGTGGCTGTTTTCTATCCTGCAGGGGCCTGCAGCTAGCAGGGTGCAAGTGCATCCAGAAGCCGCAAACACTTCCAGTTACTCTGCACGATGGCTAAAATGTTCACACACTAACAGAGAGCTGGGATACACTAGAAAACAGTCAATCAAAGCCATAAGGGCAGTAAATTACACGAACATCCGAGGAGCGGGATGTGCAGCATCATGAGCGAGCCCGCTACGTGCCGCCTGTCCAGTCGCAGCTACCAGATAATATCTCCAAATCATAAACATTCATTTTAACATGTTCGTAAATTTTTGATTTTGGAAAAATATATAGACATAAACAAACGCCCATCTTGGTTGATTGCAATCCTCGGCCACTTCAACCGTTTTACGTCGTTAAAACTCAAGAAACCGGCGTGGAAACCCTTTAATTATTCATAAATAATGAGAGATCTGACGTAAAATGTTTACGCCGAAATCCCAAGCCTTCCCCGTCGAATCTCCCGATATATTTGTTGTATGTATAGAGTACAGTTAAAACGCAATACATTTAATTGAAACAAAATGGCAAGTTTTTGAATGGAACTTTGGCTTGGAGCTTCCTTGAAAGATCCAGTGTGGTAATAAGGCGGCCAAGCTAACGTTTACTGACGTACCTTCGCTTTTCCCGGTGATCCTGCAACACAGGCTCTGCAGCAGAACATTGGGCGATTTCTGGTCCAGATTTGCCATCCCGTCCGTGGATACTGTATCTGACGTTTCCCTAAATAAGAAATACGTTAGATGGATGTCAACTAACTGCAGCCTCCCTGTTTTAGCAACGCCATCTTGACAAAGCAGGTCAAGCTAGCATGGCACAGGAAGTATGTGACCGAGTTCCTTTCAAAATAACAGCACTGATGCTTAACAATGATTAATAAACAAGCTCAAGAGACTAACATGAATCATTTATAATTGCAGTTCCAAAAACATCATAAAAATTATATAAAAAAACGCAAAATAATTTCAATACTAAATACTTAGTAAAATGTAACCAATTAATAATAGATTAAATGAAATATAAATATACAATATTAAAAATAACTTAAATATTGATTGTATCACATTATTAAATATTAAGTTACTTTTCAAAGTTGCAAACTTGCTATATGTGCAGAACCACCGAAGTGAAACTCTAACTTACATAAAACAAAGACAAACACAAAAAGTGAAAACATAACATCTCAAAATTATATATATGAAGAATTAATAAAAAATGACTAGATGTTTAAACAAGTCAACAAAAGTAACACAGACACTGAAAAATAAAATAGAAGCTAATAAAATATAATACTAAATTAAAACAATACCTGCAATCATTTTTAAAGTAGTTCTGTCATTTAAAAAATATATAGATTTTCTGATATATTTTTAATTTATAGCAGGACTGAAACGTTTGAAAATAAAACAGCATAAACTTCCCCAAATAATGACACGTTTTGTTTAATATTTGTTTTTTTTAATCAAATTTCTTGTTGACAGAATTTATTTCGAAGGACAAAAACAAGAAGTAGTTACTGTTATCTTATCTAACTTTACACTAATGATTCATATGAACCCGCCGAAAGCGTCTCCAGGAAACAGACAACGGACATTTTAATGAAAATATTTCCCCCTTGAAACAAAGTAGTGCGGGCTGTGGTTCCGATTTGATCTCAGGCATTTATTTTACAAAATACATTCATTGCAATTTGTTTGGCATATTCCACCTAAAGATACTTAAATAACTGATATTATGAATAATTAAAGTAAAATAAATACAGTCAACATCACAACATCTTAGTGATGTAAGCAGGATTATAGTTGCTAACTGAATGTTTTGATCAAACAATTTTATCCTTTTACTTTTTGCAAATTAATTGTACATAGCATATCACACCAGTAGAAACTGTAGTAGAAATATATGTTGAAAGAAGACCAACAAAGTCGAACAGTGATCATCATCCTGAATTTACCATCCTCACTGTAAATCAATGTCCACTTGTTCTGAATGAGATAGAATTTCATTGGAAAGTTGGTTTATTTCAATTATTCCAATTTAAACTTGTTTGTAATTATATAGATCAACAAATAGGGTGATATAGTTAAAGCATTTGTTTCTTTTAATTTAAAAACTCTGACATGTTGCTTGTCATAAAATTGTACTAGCAAGCCACCAATGTTTGCATGTTACTGGGAAGCTATAGTGGAAGGAAAAAGTGTCCAACAGAAATAACTACAGTTTTGAGAAAATTATAATGCAAATCCCGTCTTAAAGTTAGAAGAACATTCGGTAATGTGGAGATTGGGGCTCAAAAGTTTTTTAAGAGTCACCTATCAGTGCTGATTTGATTTTCCAGTCAAACTTGCTGTCTGCACATTTAATCTTCATATTATAAAAGACTTGCGTAAAAAGAATTGCCATGGCCGTATATTAATATTCAAATATATACAGATTGATTGCGATGCACCTGTAGGTGGACAGTCCGGCCCGCCCCCACTAATCGATAACCAATAAATAACTAAAACAACTAATCAATTACACAGCGAAATCACTAGAGCGCGCATGCGTCCCACCTCCGACCAGAGGCACCACCTGGCCTCTCGTGACGTACATGAAAGCAAATCTGCTTTGGCCACTGCGCGAGACAAGAAGATTATCAGTACACGCGCTCAGGTGGAGGGGAGCACAAGAAAAAACCTGAAGGGGGGCCTAAGCACACTTTTTCTGGATGAAGTGCGGTGAAAGTGCCGTAGAAGACGCCCACTGTGCGCTTCCTTCTTGTGGGCTTCGAAGGTGAGAACTGGTCTCCTGTGTCGGGAGCTGCATTCTTGGGACCAAACCCACTCCACTTTAGGAAGAAGACTCGGCTGAGAAAAAAAAGTCATGGACAGAAGAAGAAAAATAAAGAGGAAGCCAGCGGCTGTGGGGAAATAGAAACACAGAAACAGAAGAACGGAGAAGTGTTGGCAGAGGAAAAACGAGCAGGATGGGGATGGATTTCAGTACTCTTCGGACTCTCATCAGCCGATATGTAAGTTTTTCTTTATCCTACACCGCCTTTTTCGCCTCCGTCTTCTCCGTCGACCCAACCGATGTGAAAACATGTAAACTATATCACTCGGCTGGTTTCAAATTCAGCAGAAACGGCTACTCGTGGATAAAGTTGCACTCAAGCGAGGGAGTGTAAACACGCGCTCCGACTCATTAAACCGTGTCAGCCCAGCTGTTTTGAACAGAGTGCTACGAATTTGTAGCTGCGGTGAAAATAAACCAGTAAACAAAAACAAAACCGTAGATTAGAGACAAAGCTGTTGATGCACCGATCAATCAGGACGGGATCGGAAGCGGCCAATTTTTCCGTGATCGTCCAAAATTCAAAA
Source organism: Poecilia formosa (assembly GCF_000485575.1). Classification (NCBI taxonomy): domain Eukaryota; kingdom Metazoa; phylum Chordata; class Actinopteri; order Cyprinodontiformes; family Poeciliidae; genus Poecilia; species Poecilia formosa. The sequence goes on from NW_006800113.1 coordinate 1,186,283, forward strand.
ACTGAAAAATCTGGTTTTGATTTCTTCTGTTCAATAAGTGCACTTAAATCCTGTTTTTGGTCTTTTTATCCAGCAACCTAGCGCATGAACTTTGATGCACAAAAAATAAAATCAAAATACTAAAGTGAATGTTTGTTCTGTTAGATTTTAAACTCGTCTAAAAATGCAGTTTTTGAAAGAGTGCCAGAAGAAAGCTGCTCAAAAGTACAATCAGATTGTATCAATTTGTTAGACTATAGTTTGTTTCAGTAATTCACATTTCATCAAAGAACCTGGAGAATAGTTTTCTCTGTCTGCCACAGTGACCAGGGGGAAAAAATCAATGCATTTTGAATATTAAACAATCCAGTTCCATATTCTTGTTGCATTGTTGCATTTATTTTTTTTGCTATTGAACAGATATATATATATATATATATATATATTTTTTTTTATATATAACGGCATGTTTTCTGTAACTGTAATGAGGACACGTTGGAAGATAAAGCTTAGCGTTTGTGCACTTGAGCACTATTTTGTTTGTGGTTGAACAACTGAAAGGTGGAGTCCACGTCTCTGAGGTGTTCGTGTCAGGGCATGCAGGAGCTGCAGGCCGACGGTTGTTATGACCCCCTCCCAGTAGAGCGAGTGTACAAATGGAGTAGTCGCATGAATTATGTAATCCACTTGTTTCCTTCCTACCAGTGAAATCAATGGGCAGCAGTGGTTGCAGCCGGCCTGCATGGATGGATGCAGGTTGCATTAGGCTCCAGTAATGCCTCTGACAGTAATCCAGAAAGAGCGAGCTCTACTGAAACGTAGAGCCGCGCAGGTCTCCGTGCTCACCCGAGGCTTAGACACTGCCTCCCAACTGTTGGAGCTAGCTGATTAAATGAAATCCCTGCTGTGTGCAGATTGAAATGGACCCAGACGCATGCAAAGTGGGGGTAGCAACTGATAGGATGTGGGATGCTGATTAGCTGTGTTGCTGTAATCGGTTCGAGCAAAGAGGCTAGGGTGAAATAAAAGAGATTGCGCTGTTCAGGATAAAAGAAAAAAAATAAAAAATCCTGAACGCCATTCCATTAGTCAGTACTTTCATGAGTCACCAGTCGACTGGTGGTGTGATGAGGGCTCTTCTTGTTGTGTCTCATTGTAGCCATGTTTTTCTAATTGCTATATAAAACTTGCAGTCAAACTGGGCGAGAGCCAATGTGAGATTCTCACAGGATGATAAACAGTCTGGAGTTTGACTTGGATGTTTCCCACATCTGGAGAAGTAAAAAGTAATAAAACACAGTGTCTTCACATTATTAAAACGTTTTAAATTCATTAAAATAAAAGCAGGATGACCTTTAATATGCCTCTTATTGCATTTTGTGACTCGAGTCGGTTAAGGTCACCGGTAACTAGCTGCTAACATACTCTTCCTAGCTAGCTAGCGTTTTTGCGAGCTAGCAATGAATCGTGACATTCATTGCTAGCATTGAGTGGTTTTAAATTCCATTCGTAATGGTCCTACAAAGTCTTAAGTTTGAGTTGGTGAAACCCTGTAAATTATAAACACCTTGAAGACATCCTGGTGTGGACGCGTTGAGTCTTGCGCAGCCACAGAGAGCAGGTGTGACTGATTTTCAGTGAAGATAAAACACGTCATTTCACAATAGAGGCGCAATAAACTGAAGCGAATGAGACGCATAATGCAAAAGAAAACACCCTGTTGAACTTTCAGTGTTAAAATTTAACCTAAGATGCATATGACCATCAAGCCTTTAAAAAATAAAAAAAAAGCTTTAAAAAAAGTTCAGAACCTCAGTCTGACAGAGTGGATTATGAAAAATGATGAAACAATGATGTCCATTTGTTACTTTTTTATTTTTTAGATCATATTTATAGAATTAAGAGCATAAGACGATCCAAACCCACTGGTTATCATCTATACAGTTCCTCAGCGCTGTCTTCACATGCTCCTAAAAGCCTCGTCTGATGCCGCCATCTCCGATTAGTTTAACAGCAGTGGGTGTTATGCAAGCCGATAGCTCACTTTAAAAGTGTGACATGCCGACTTTGCAAAGTTTCGTGGTTGTCTCCTGCGTTCAGGCTGACGGAGAACTAAATGCGTTCACTGTAGCATGCAGAGCCTCTGCACTTATCCAGCCGCAGCACGAAGCTGCGCTTGTTCAATTCTCATGTCGTTTTTTTTTCTTTTAGACTGAAAGTTTTCAGAGTGATTTATATTTTTTCCCCTCTTTTATTCAAGTCGTTCATCCATTTTGCATGTCGTCTTCAGCGGAAAATGATGCAGCACTTTGAATAATCTTAAAGATCAGGGGAATTGCATGTTTCTAAAAGCTTAAATAATGTTACATGTAGTTGAAGTAATGGGACATTCGTAGCTGTATATGTCCCATTTAAATGCTCAACCAGAGAAACCCAATTTGGTTACAAAATGTACAGTAGCAACAAAGGAATTTAATTGTTCTACACTTTTTTTTTTCTCTACCACACATTTTCCTTCCACTTAACTTTCCTTTGACATTCTTGTGTACAGCAGCTGCTTTAGCACTGATCTTTTGTGGCGTACTCTCCATGTCAATGACTCCAACACACTTTATAAAGGAATCAGTGGTTTCTACGTCTCTCAGCTTCAGGGGTTACAGAACGCACTGAAGTTCGACCACATTTTCTCCCTTCCTGTCTCTGTGTGTATATTAGGATTAATTTTAGAATTAATTTTATTTGTTTTTAGTGCTTCATGGCTTTGCCCCGCCCTTCCTGTCCGAGCTGCTGCATCCCTCCACTCCCTCAGGTCAGCTGATCAGCAGCTCCTGATCACGAAGCGTGAGCTCAGAGGAGACCGCGCTTTTGCTCCTTGGACATCAGACAGGCCTCTTGTTCTTCTTTATCATCTTCTTCTTTATCTTCTCTCTGACCTTTGACATCATCTGAAATGTTAACTTTTAAATTGTTTAGCTTTGTAGCTGCTTTGTTTTATTATTTTAATTCAAGGCTGTTTTAATTTTTTTTAGCTACTTTTCACTAAAATTTTAGTTTATTACGTAGCGACATATTTACACCATTCGGTCTTTATTTTATTTTTTTTACATATTGCTTGGTAAAGGATTAAAATCCTTAAGTTTTTTTAATTTGGAGTTTTGACTTGAGATGTTTTTCAATACCAGTTTTCTATGATGTTTCTCCTGCCAGTTCCTGTTTTCCCTCCTTTTTTAATGGATTGTAATCCAAAAAAAAGAAAAAAAAGCGGAATAGTTATTAATATTTAGTAGCTCTGGATCCAAAAGAAAAATCAATTCATACACTGCAAAAACACAAAGCCTTCCCAAGTAATATTAGTCTAGTTTCTGGTGTAAATATCTTAGTGCACTTAAAATAAGACAAAACTAACTTACAAGTAACTTTTCAGCAAAATATAAGTGCTTGTTTTAAGTCAATAATTTCTTAATATTGATAAAGTACTAGCTCCATTATAAATTAGCTTACTCCTATATCTGGTTTCGAGTTGGAGCCAGCGTTAATGTTCCGCCATGTTGAGAAACTGAACCTCTCAATCATCAGCATATCAGTGCCAAGTTCAACAGGCTGCACGGAAATTGCTTTTAGTACACAGAAAGTATAAAAGAACTAGTGTAAAGCAAGGTGTACACATGTAAGTCGTCTCTAACCCAACAGTAATTTATTTGCATTAGAGCTGCAATGATTTTCTGATTAATTCTGGCAAAAAGTGCTTGGACATTTATTTCCATCTGTGCTCTTGGCTGCAGTTTCACCGTTGCCTGAATAAACAAGAATGATTGCCTTGGATGTCGCATGAAGAGATCAATGGCCGTGACTGTGCAAGTTTAGTTCATGAAGTGGACATAAAACGACTGACTTGTTAAAATCCCAGGGTTTCCAAAAACATTTTCCACCATTAATGTGACATTAAACCTGCTCAGGTCATTTAAAATCAAACTGGGATTGTTTAGGGGAAAATTAGAAATATAAAAAGTTAAATAGACCATGATAATTGAAGTTGAGAGTCCCAAATATAATGCGAGAAAATGTCCTCTGATGTGAATCTGGAATTTTTTTTGCTGCCAAAACAGGAAAGTGGAACTTGGTGTTGGTAGCATCATGGTTTGAGTTTCAAACTTGGGTTCTGTGTTTCAAATACTAGGTAACCATTAGTTTTATCGGCCCTCGCAACAGCGAGTCAGAGCTTACACTAGCTTCACCAGAACAAGATTAAAGTTCTGGATTGGCCCAGCCAGAGTCCAGACCTGAATCCAATTAAAAATCGGTGGGGTGATCTGACGAGGCCTGTGCTCAGGACAAGCTCACCATCTGACAGATCTGGACACTCCTTTACCAAATGATTGATCATCAATTTTGGGTATTAACTTAAAACAAGTTCTTGTATCTTGCTGAAATGTTGCATGTAAGTTAGTTTTGTCTGATTATTTGCACTAGAAATTAGACAAAAATACTTGGTAAGATTTTTTTTTTTTTTTTTGCAGTGTGCATCCCAAACAAGCATCAGGTCATCTGAGCGACTTTTCAAATAAATTAATGAACTCAAACAGGATTTCTCTTCCCTCTGGCTTCCTGCCTTCAACTCGTGGATTAAAGGGTTACTGGTGGGCAGTAGGTCCTCATCCACTTAATCCAGTTTCCAACACTTCTTTGAGGTCCGTTTCTTCTGCTCTACTTTGTTTTGTAATTGTTACTTTGGCTAGCGCCTAGAGTTAAGCTAATCGGCACACATGTGAGGCATAATGAAATGCTTTAGGGAGGAGAAAAATAGTAGCATGAGGCGATATTACTGGGAGTGAAGTAGTTGTTGCTGGAAAGCAGGGAGGTGGAATAGTATTTAGGTGACGCAGAGGGCAGAGGATCGCATGAATTCCTTGGCTCTGTCTCATTTTCAATAATTCATGGGTGGACTGGTGCACAATGCAGACGGATGTTTGCGCAGCCTGTTATTGAGTCATGTATAACAGTACAGCTCAGTGTAGCATTCAGGAAACACCGGGGGTTGCTTGAGGGGATCCCAGAGAAGGACAAGAAGGTTGTAATTGACATGTACTGTTCTTGTGCTTCTGTTGTAAATATGGAAAGACTTTATTTGTGTTCAACTGGCCGCTAACTGGAGTCCTGAGCATTGCCTTATAGAAAAAGAAGATCCGATTTCCAGGAATTCCTTTTTAACCAGTTTTAGGGTGAGCTTTTTGCAAATTTGACATATACTTGTTGTACACTTAGAGTAAAAATACAATTATTTTACTTTTTACTTTTTTGCTAAAGTTGATATACATTGAACCAAAACATCTAAGCATGTGCCAAGGCTGCTCAAACTCTCCTGAAGAGGATTATGAAACAAGATAGACTTAAGGTCTTGATAGCTTTGCCAACGTTGGACTTCTGCTACTTTGAAGGGCAGCCATGTATCTGAGGCCTTTTAAAGTGGCTTTTAAGTCACGCTTCATGTATGCCAGCATCAGCAGATTTCCTCTCAGCCTCATGCTAATCATTAAACACCTGCTTATCCATTCTGTCTACAATCCACAAAGTGCAGTGAAGTTGGCCTCTTTGCCTAAAGGATTTATAGACTCTCACTAAGCCATTGGGGTCCTGGGATTGTTTCACTGCCTGACTGGTTTTTGCTCGCCTCCCACATGAGCTCATGGGAAAAAACTTGACTTGTTGAGGCTCATTAATATTTTACAATCTGCGAGATGACCAAAATATATTAAATATCACTTGGTTATAACTTAATAAAGAGAGATACAGCGCTTTGCTGTTGGATCCAAGGATAATTTCCCTCACTTTTCAGCTACTTTAGCTTCATAAAAAGTTCTACATTATTCAACTAACCTGCAAACATGAAGTATCATACACATATTAATTTACATATTTTCATTTTTTAACAAAACATCAAGAAACTACAGCTTTTAAAGTAAAGTACTTTCACCTGAGTTGCTTGTGTTTTTGTGATTAGGCACTGCTAGCTAAAAAGTTAGTTGTGCTAACTCCATGGCACTGATGATAAACATTAGTACTGCTAGCACTAAAGTGATACACCTGCATGGTATTTAGCAAGGCCTAATGCTAAATGCTGAATTAACTTCTGTTATTACAAACTATATTGCCCTCAACAGGGTCAAATTAGTGACTGCACACCAACCTGCACTTGCGCTTCAGAAAGTGATTCTTTTGAACATTTAAACAGTTTGACTGGAAACTGTAGCTCATGAACAGCCCCATTAAAGGCTGGTGTTGGAGTCTGTAACAGTGTATTACAGCCCACTAGACAAAAGAGACAGATGATGGATAGCCCTGAGTTAATGGTGCATAAAGGCCTCTATCTGAAGAGAGAGACCAGTAGAATAAATGGAGGTGGAGAGGGAAATGTTTTTGAACTTGGCTCATCATTTTAGCATTGCTCCTGGTACGTAGGAAAAGTGCTGATGGATGCACGTATGCATTAATGTTCACAGTATAAGGAAATGATGGCAAGTACGCCGTTTCCAAATCTTGATGATGCAGAAGACGTTTACCTCCTTGCTGCTGCTTCTGTTATCCCTGGCCTCTGATTGGTTTGATTGTGGCATTAGCAAATGAACATTAGACGGGATTACGCATTATTTTGTTACAGTAACTCTGGCATTTGTTTGCGTTTCCTTCCAAAAGCCCTGCTCTGAAGCTCAAGCTGAACATCATTGGTAATGTGTTTAATACAGGGCAGCAAAGTGCATGCGCTAGGAATAGGAGGTATTGCATTGAACTTTCAGAGTACTCAAGTGGATTCCCCTAAACATTGATTATTCCGTAACATTATCAATGCACTTTGGCAGCCACCATGATATATAGACGACTGTGATCCTCACTAACGCTGTTTGGCTTTCAGTCCTGCAGAAAACTGAGGCACACAGGGAGAAATTACACAGACTGGATTTCAAATTAATGCGGTTTTGTCTGACGAAACTGAAGAAACTGTTAGTCTGCTTTGATCCATTACATTAAACAATTATAATATACATGCACTATACAATAACCAGCCTCATCATCTTGTAAGATGTAATTTATGTATCATTTTTCAAGGCACAGATAATAAAGTTCTGTACAAAAAAGGGAAAATCTTCAAAAGAAAAAGCTCCCAGAGACATGACGTAAGTAATGGGACCAAACTCGCATAAACATTTATCTTTTAGTGCTGCATTACTCAAAGGCCCAAATCACAAACCAAATAATTTTTGGTGCCACGTGTAGCATTTTAGCATAAATAAATAATCACCACATGAATATTTGAGCATGATTGCCTCAGACGGAAGAGGCCGCCACTAAATTTGCAACCTAGTGGTTGGTTGTTTTCTCTTTTTTTTTTTTCCCTGTTTTCACTCCTCATGTACCCAAACTGAGCTTCAGCACTAAGGGAGGCAGGATTGGCAATCAAGTGAAATCCATTAAAACCATAGTAACTCAATTTTAATGTAGTCTGCCACCTGCCATATTTATTGAACTGTTTGACATGAGGCTTTTTTTAATTTTTATTTTTTAAGAAGCTAAACTTCTACTGCTGTAACTTTTCTCTCGTGCCTCAAGTTGTCGTATTGATCTGTGTACAGTAAGTGGCATCAGCGTCTCGAAAAGCTGACCATAGACTGCTGGTGCACTCAGAAGACTGGACCACTTCCAGTTTTGTTTGCTGTTTTGTAGAGGACAAAATTAGCTGTGCAAGTTTATACTTTTCTGTTTTTTTTTTATTTATTTATTTATTTTTTTTTAACTAACACACATACTTCTGGCTTCAATAACCTGCATTTATTTTAGCTTGTGTTAAACTGTCTCCTTCTGATTTTTAAACATCTGGGTTACATTTCTAAAGCAGTGTTTCCCAACCCTGGTCTTCAAGGCACACTGCCCTGCATGTTTTAGATGTTTCCCTGCTTTAACACACCCCATTTAAATGATTGCAGTTCAGAAAAAAGCTTGTTAATCAGCCATCAATTGAAATCATGTGTGTTGAAGCAGGGAAATACCTAAATCATGTAGGACAGTGTGCCTTGAGGACCAGGGTAGAAAAACACTGTTCTAAAGGATCAGGGTACTTTCATGACTTTAGCACGAAACTTAATTTGCTGTAAAACTTTTATTTTAAATGAAAAATCAACCCAACTAGTCCAAAAAAACAACATAAACAATCTAACATTAATTCTTACTTTTACAACTAGTTTGTTGTCTTGGATTGGTTGGAAAACTAAGATACGATGTTTTTCCAGTGAAGGAACACGCCATGCATGGCTCCATCAGATTAAGAAGACTCACTGTTTGCTGTTTTTAGTCATAGTAAAAGTTGTTTTAAAAGGTGTGAGAAGTTATTCAATAGGAAGTTGTGCTTTCTGTGTTGAGACATGTTTGCAGCTCATCCAGGCTGCAAGAGATTTGTGACACTTTGTTTTATCCTCTTGAAACTTCAATAACAGTCTGGTGTGTCCCGTGACGGACAGATGCTTTAATTTCGTCTTTTATTTTAAGAATAATAAAATGTGGTGTGACATGTCTACTGCTCCTGATGGAAACGATTAGCTGGTCACTCCGTATATAACTTTATAAGTAGTCATGCTATGAATATTAGTTGCAGTTTTTGTATCTGTATTTTATTTAAATGAAACCAAGAAAATGCAGAGAGGCGACATTTATCAAGCTGTAAGTATAATGGTGACTTTTAGTGACAGCATTGTTGCATGTTTCCACTAATCTAAGCTGTAATTTTCAGGAATCTATCCCCATAGTACCTTCTCCATGTCAGGTGACCAGTCTCATGATAACCACATTATGCTATTAGGTTCTCCCTCAACCCTTTAATCTGTGTTTTTTTCTTTTTCTTTCCCAGGGAAATTTTATTCTCACAATGTGAAGAAATCTCAGTACAAGTTCATTATATATTATGCTGCTAGAACATAGCACAGCCATTTATATATTTAAAGAGTTAAAAAGAGATCAACAAAATGGACAGAATGTTTAAACATGCTAGAAAGGGTTAAGAGTAAAAAAAGAAATATAAAAAACCCCCACAGTTCTGGTGTTTGTACACCAAGTGAGCAGAAACTGTTAATCTGATGTCCTCTGAGCAAACTGATGGTCGTATTTTTCTCCTTTCCCACCGCCTCCTTCTCTCAAACAATGAGAGTGAATGTATCTGTCTCTTTCTCTGCGACGTGAAAGGGCAGCAGGATTCATGGGGACAGGAGCAGAGAGCAGTGAGGAGAAACCGGACCCGACCAGAACCTAACTGGAGACAAATACATTTAAGGCAAAGCCCCGAACTGGTGGCAAGATTTAAAAAAAAAAAAAAAAAATTAAAATTAAAACATTTGGTTGGAACAATTGTTTTTGTAATTTCAGAGGATAAGTGTCGGCACTATATTCAGTTTAGCACTATTCTAAACAAATAAGCAGCTTGACATTTACCAATTTAAATTCTCAAACTGGTAGGCGTTTATAGTAGAAAAGTAAAAAGTCTTTGCTGACGTTTTTCCATCCATAGGAAAGGCTCGGTAGCCTGATATAACTTTCACTGTTTTGTTTTTGCCTTGGGGGATCAAGGTTAATTTTCTTCTTTGAGTAATGGAGTTATAGTTTATGTCTCCAGATTTAAAAAAAATAGTTCCATGAAACGTTTTTACTGCAGCTTAAATGATTTTGTATTTTTTTGCAGGTCAGATGTTGGAAAAACATTCCTATCATTGGTTTGAACAGTAGGTTAGGAATCTGAGTAACGGCATTTAAAACTGAAACAAAGAATCAAATCTCTAGAAGGATTTGGCTTCATCTGTTGATTCTCCTATGATTGACTTTTAAAGACCGATGGAGAACAACGGGGGAAATAGTTGGCTGAACTGGTAATGGGAGAGCAGTGAGGTAGAAATATTAAAAGGTCATGAAGATATGAGTAATGAGGCAGAGTGAGGCCTCGGTAAAAGCAGGCCCTTCATAGCTGCGTTGGAGTTTGACAAAAACTAGAGGGTTTGGTAAGAGCAGCAGAATGAAGAGACTGATGCAGGTATGCCTTTTCCTCAATATTTCTCTGTTTTATTACTTTCCATCCTCCTGAAGCTTCGTCTGCCGCTCTGCTGTCTATTTGGCAGCAGTAATCTGGACAGCTAATAAAATCAGGTCTCTTATCAATCTTTTAAACTTTTGATGTTCCTGACAATAAGCATGTAATTGTTTACACAAGTAGCATGTCTTAAGTGGAAGTACAAGTCAGCTGCTCTTTAGATTTACTTTGGAAGTTGTGAGTCTGTATTTTTTTTAAAAATGTACCAATTAGACATTCATGGCTCATTGCAGAAATGGTCTTGACCTCCCAAGGCTATTTCAGCCGATTCAGTCACAACCGATGACTGCATAGCAGAACAAAACGAGGCGTGGAGCGCAACGTTGTTGGATTGAAATGGTATGTTAAGAACAAAATGGGTGTCAATCTCCCATCCGACTTCAAAACGGAATGTTTGAAGACAACGTTAGGTGATCAGTGGAAAATACCCTGGTAGAGGAAAATCCAGACTGACAAGTGAACCTGTTATTTATTTCTTAGTTATTTAGTTTGGCAAGATAACTTGCTAAACCAGGTGGCAGAGGTGCTAGGGTGTGATTTTGTATTTATAACTGTATAAGACAGGACATCTGGAAACAGAATAGCAGCAAAGAGGACAGGGTATATGTCATAGGAAGAGATTAATTAAAATATAAGGTAAAAGATGGTATAATCTTGTTGAAATCTAATTACTATATGGGGACTTTATATAAAATTTGTTTGAGAAAGGGCAGCATTCCCAAAACTTTAGCATCTATAAACTTTAATTTCAGGTGCATTCATTGGTGGGTGTATGTAATTTTTCCTCTCTCTTGGTAAAATTTTTTTTTTGTTTGTTACCCAGGAATTATAGCAGACTAGTTGCTAATAATCCTTGCCTTGCGTCATTCTAACAGCTGCTGCATTTTTTTATTTCATCAAAGTTTTACTGCATATGATCTTTGAGTCTTTCTTGACTTTAGGCTAATTCCTTCGTAGCGATTCATTCTTCACTAAATTCCTCTTTGCTGCTACTCCAGTCCAATAATATAGGTCTGCCGAACAGTTCATCAACAGAAACAAACGCTAAAAACTTGTGTTACAGGAACCATTTATTCCACAATTACTCTGACTAAAAGGTTCCCAGTCGTGTATAATCAGAAGCCGTTTCCTGTGCCTAATGACTGTTTTCACTTGCATACATCAGTGGTTTATCTAGACAAATCTTTTTCCTTATTTAGTTCAACTCATCCACATGCGGACATGTGCACGCATGTGGAAATGATTATCTGTAATGTAAATCCTGTAATCAAGCGACGTTAGGAAACGAGACTATTTATAGAAGGAAAGTGTTCAGAACTTGGTAAATAAAGGCAGCAGATGAAGCTTCTGAGGGGCTTTTTAGGACTTTTCCTCTGATCTCATCAGAGTCTTGGAGGTAGCTTTGCATTACCGCGGTAAGTGAACACGCAGACACATGGAGATGAAATGCGTGCACACGAGATGTGCCGTTTAATAGTTCTGTCACCCTGAGGAAAACAGATGCCTGATGACCAGCAGGGCTGCGGGTTACTGCTATTGTCCAAGTGCCGTGGACGACCCGAACTGCAGGTTCGCTGTAGCTGGATGAGTCAGCTTTATACAGGTGCAGCGTAATAAACATTAATAGGGTTTCTTGCATCAGTGATTCAGCTTAAAAAGTGAAACTCTTACATTACACACAGTAACGTAGTTCAAGACCTTGCTTCTTCAGTGTTGATGATTATCCCTAACAGCCAATGAAAACACAAAATTCAGTTTCTTATATTTGATTTTAAAGTGAGACCAGCGGTGAGACTTCAGTCAAATGATTTTGGTTTTGTTCCACAAGTTTCTCACAATAATTCGCTTCAGTTCTGACCTGTTTCTCTGGACAGAACTAGTTTATGGGCTGCCATACTTGCACCATTTTACCAGCTCCGACCACCAATATTCCACTCGACTGCAGTCAGGACTTTTTAATTATCTCTCCAAAGCCTTGACCGAGTTGTTTTAAGACTCTCTGTATCTAATTTGACTGTAGGGTCATTATTTATCTGGAAACCCATTTGGCCCCAAACTTTAACTTCCTGGCTGTCTTGAGAGATGGCTCCAATATTTCCACAAAATGCTTCTTTCTTCCTTCAAATGTAACAATAGTTGTTTATTTCCATTTCTCCATTTTGTCAGAAGTGGTGTGTGCTTAATACATTAACATATGTGCGTAAAATGAAAAACGGTACGACTTAGATTTTACAAAAATGTTGGCAGCCTTTCTATTAGTGCATTTAAACATCTGAATTTGAAATAACCACTGGTTATTCATTATTCTGGCATTTAGCAAATATAATTTTTTTTTTGTTGTTGCTAATGTTAACTGGCTAGAAACCGGAAAATTTTTGTCTGTTTTTAACGTCAGAAAGCAAGAAAAATTACTCCCGTTCTTGAGTAAAAAAAATTACTTAATTCTTGAGTAAAGACAGTTTCTGCATGACTAAACAGTTGCTACATTAAACTACTTCCCTTGTAGTTTCTGCAGTAATCTCTTTACGTCATCACTTCTGATTTCACAAGCATAATCAGGCGATCTAAGTGTTGAGAACTTCTCAGAATCACGCCTGTCATCACCGGAGGCCGAGTTATATGGGACGTCACGTAAGTGACGGCAGCCTTCCCTTCAGAGAAGGCGAGCACGACCAGCAGGTTTAAGGCTCTGTGACACCAGACGAATGGCTTCGCTTGTCCGCAGGAAACCCACAACAATCACTCTTCTGTTCAGCTCAGAGGAGCAAAGCCATGCATCTGTCTGCTCCCTGGCTCTTGTTGTGCATTATTTAGTGTAATATTAGAGCTTTGTCAATCTCTAATGAGTTCTTCAATTCTTTCTCGGTGAATATTTGCACTTTCTCATGGTGTAAAGATTACTATAAAAGCCTGAAAGGTATGTGAAAACGTGGTTTCCTCTTGCTCCTTTTTAGTTTGTGCAACACAGTGCAGCAGGGATTCCTTTGTTTCGAGTTGTAGATGTAAAGGCTACAGTAGCATGTTGTAGTAATATTTTAATGCACTCATTTTGATCCTAATATCAAAAACAAAGCTGTACCCAGTGTCTCGGACACATAGTAGGAAGGAAAAAGCCTCTTCTGACCCACATTGGTAATGGAAGCAGGTGAATGTCTATTTCAGTTCTTGTCATCTCGTGATGAATAATCTCCTGAGGTTTTTCTGTCCTGCCGTTTACCCTCGCATATTTCCTTGTTTTTAGTCTTCATTTTTCACTGTATAATTTATTTATTTCAACTTTCAGTTTCTATACAGGCAATAAAAGCTACATCACTGTACTTCCTTTGACTGAGTATCAAGTTTAGACGATCTATGCTTTGAACTGGACCAACAACACTCGTACATTTTAGTGTATATTGAAGACTAAGGATGACATATGACAACATTTAAGAGAAATTGTATATTCCTTGTTGTTTTTATTTCTTCTAAAACACCATCTTTCATTAGTCATTTGCCTTTGTTATAGAGTTAAAAAAAGAAATGACTGTGATGTAATGTGATTGAGATTCAATAACTCAATTAAGATTCGTAAATCAGTCTCATTGTCTAAAAATCAGTTGGAAAAATTGAGGCTTAATCTTTCTATCACACAATCTTCACCACAAGAAAAAGAACCACTCAAATATTTCCTATATTAAAAGAAGGTGCAATAAAACCTGGGGTCTGATTTCTTCATATTATGAAGATTCCAGGACTCAGTCTTTGAGGAATAATGTACTTATGTTAGTACATTTTGATGAGATATTGACAAAAGCAAGTTTTGTAGGTGAAACTAAACTATTTTTTGTGCACTACAATAAAAATAACTCAAGGAAAAAATTAAACTTTTTTTTTTTATTCCTTTGGATGACCTTAAGTCAAGCTTATTTAAAAAAGGAAAACCTATCCTGTCTAAATTATCATCTTGTAGTTATGCATTTTGAGATCTTTTAAGTGGTAACCATCTTGGTTACTTCCCCTACTTGTTGTTATTAGTCTCTTATCCAGGCTAGTAGAAACTTGCAGGTGCAGTTTTATGGCAGATGTGTTTCCCACACACTGCAAGCGACAGAAATGCAGAATCGCCACTGACTGATTAATACCAACATTTTTCTCATGTGATTAAGACATTTCGAGTGTGCGGTATGTGAAAACATAAAATCCCCCAGACAGATTGTCAAATAATTTGTTTAGCTAATTTTCTCTGTTCTCTGCTGTTTCTTTCTGTTGTTGATGTGGAGACTGAAGGTGTCGTCATCTCACAGCCTGTTTTGTTCAGCTGCCAGGAAGGAGCGTCACTTATAAGCTGTTGCATTCAGGTCACCTACTTACTTGCAGTCATTTGCAGGAATATCCACTTTTTGAGAGGATTCATGTGGGCTTGCCTTTGTTTGTTCTTCATCTGCCTGCCTGGAGTTTAAGATCCAAGACTTGATGAAACAGTCCAGCTGTGAAGTTCAAAAGCCTTGGATAGCAAATCATAAGGCATGCTGTAAATATTTATGTCAGTATACACACAAGAAGTGTCTTTAAATAGAGTCAGGAAACTGTAGGCTCAGTTTCCTGACTTGCCGTGTATGCTAACATGTTGAAATAGAAAATCAACAAATGATTCAAAATTACGTTCCATAGATAAATCCTCTAATAGGTTAGTCTGCAAACAGATGGGGGTTCAACTTTGTATTTAACAATCAACTGACTTGTATTGAATTTAACTTTCAAGTCCCGACAACCTAACTTAGCTTTTTACAGAAAAGACCAATTTGCAATTTTGAAACCATTTCAAAATATGAACACTAAAGGAGCGCCACCTACTCTATTTGACCTGTTTTAAAACTGCATTTGCCAAACTATGTACTGTTTTTTATATCAGACCTTTAAGCATATCTGCACTTGGTAAGAAACGTGTTATGTACAAAATACTGAAAGAAATGATTATGCACTAAAACTTGAATCCTGAATCTCAGACCTGCCCACGCCTCCCGTCACTGTTAAAGGCATAATAGTGACTTTTCATAGGTGGATGATGGGGATTTATGATTATCTTATTCGGCCTGGCCTGTTGGCCCGGCTGAGGCTGAACGAGACAGATGGGGAGCACAGCTGCTTTCTAATCTGTGGCTGAAGCAACACAAACACAATCCCAGGTTGCCACACACAGACTGGGTGTCGCAGGTAGAAAATATTCAACAAATTTTTGATGAAATGAAATTGGAGGCAATTTTTTCTTTTTTTTTTCTTTTTTTTTCGAAATCCTCAGCAGTGCATGTTTATGACACACTCATGGCCTTGTTTGACACCTGTTTGTTTTGGAAAGACCTTGTTTTTTTTTTTTCTCTTTTTTAGCCAAGTAGAATTTGAGAGCAAACTGTGGCATGCAAGCATCATCCTTGGACAGCCAAAGTAGATAAACGGTGCATAAATTAGATGTGTGTTTTAGTTTTTGTTGGGATTCTGCCTGTTGCAGTGGGAGATAAACCACATTAGTCATCAGTTGAAACAAGTACGCGCTCATGTGAAGCCGCAGACAAACATGGATTTGTGTGTTTTACTGTGATTTATTTATTTATTTATTTTTTCCCAGTGTCCTCCAAATGTTATCAGGGCTTGGCAGGCGTCATGCAGAATTAGCTCTGGTGACGTGGCCCCAATGTCAGTGGCACAAATGGTTTTCTGGGGCTTTTGCTTGTAGAGTAATTTGAAGTAAAAATAAAAAAACCTGTTTAATAAATAAATAAAAAAAAATAAATGCATCCTTCCATCATTTAATCCACCCGTTTATTCTTTCCAGGGTCACAGGGCAGTCACATACACCACTGTAGATCAGTTATATTCTTTATTCCCAATTTATTTAGAAAAATACAAATAAGAAAATGAATAAAAACAAATACAGATGAAAACTAGTAAAGTTCAGATTTTGTGTTGAACCCCTTAGCTTTGACCTTTCACCTGCAAGAATAGTCGTTCTGGAGGTCCCTTCAAAAATGTCAAAAAACATAAAAGAAATTTATAAGAAATGTATAACCTGGCCAGTTGTCATAGTTACAGTGTTTCTGTTTTGGCTATAGTGACAACTTGTTTTTTGCGTTATTTTTTTTTTTAGAAAAATAATGAATTTTTCCTATTTGGGTCTTTGAGGCGACATAACTATCACTTTACTTCAAGATCGTCTCTGAGGGCAACATAATTGTTTTACAACGACCTCTGTATCTTTTCCTGATGGAACTAGTTTGATTTGAAACATTCACAAAATAGGTCTTTCTTCTTTGTTGCATTTTTTTATGTAGAAGCATTTTTCTGTGGTGAGAAAAGCATCAGCAGCCTTTTTTCTGTCTTGCAGCTTTACAAACCTCCAGTAACTGGAGTTGGTTTCTTTTTCTTGTACCTGAATCCATTTCTCTTTGTTAGAGTTGTTGTGAGTGGGTGGCTTGGTGAGTGGGTGGATCTGGGG